>NW_026928076.1:0-33599 GCF_032062105.1 Saccostrea cuccullata | reverse complement strand
TTTTGTTTTCCTTGAATTTTTTGCGATATCATCTTTCTTTGAGTTGTGTATTTCAAAAAGTTCAAAAAAATTGTGCCCTTTATGTTATTTGATGAAAACATGAAGGGCAGACATGAATGTTACATTCCTTGCATTTTATTTCCCAAAGTTTTATTGGATGTGTTGTACACTTAGGATAAATCAAGGTTGTTTTTTTTTTAATGGGACTTTTATGTTTGCTATTCATCTGCAATGTGTTCTCCAATACAGTGTTTACAAAGGTTGACATGACAAAAATCACAGTACATCAGTACTATAGATGTCTCACAAAGGTCACATCTATAACCCGGGGCACTGTGGCGGGGATCCATGGCGACTCAAGTAAAGTTCTAGAAATAAGAGGAATATGTGATAGTGAAATTCATCATATTTAATAAAATTATTTCTTTCGGTCTAAAGCTAACTGTGAACTTGGTATAAAATGAAATAAAATCTTTTAACGTAAACCTTGGATGACCTTGTCAGCTTCGTCGAGAAATATGCAAACCGAAAGCATATTTGCGTAAAGATATTTTAATTTCCATCAAATGAAATTACCTCACTTGCTAACAATCAGATGACAGATGTGGTGAGACAGTTGTCTGTTCTCCTGTATTTCGATTTTTTAATTCATAGTTTGTAACATGTCGCTCTGTGCAAACCGCCATAATGACATACTTTGCACTCTAAGATTTTTTTGTCAATTTTTATCTTTCTTGCAACTTTAACATGCTTGTAGGCGTGGACCCGGGGTTTTTTAAGGGTGGGGGACCCCTTTTTAAAAGAAACCCAGAAATTTCTGTTCAGGTAAAAAAGGCTTTTAAAAATTAAAAAAACCCTTTTTTCGTAGAATGGGCGAAGGAACGGTGTGGTGAGGAATAGGGGCCTTCTTCTATCTAGCTTCATTTGTATGATTTTTTTCTCATTTTACCAAGGTCCAGTTTTTTTAGTGAGGGGGTTGGGGTTCCAAGGTTTTTTAGTCAAAAGTGTCCCGTCCCATTTACGTCAAATTCTTTTTTCAAGTGTTTTGATTAGACCCCATAACTTCAATATATATATTAATGTAACCTTTACAATATTTTAACCTCCCATCTAATAATGATTTCAATTCATTTGATAATATTATTCCATCTAGTTTTTAATTAAAGGTATGCAACTGCTAATTAAAATGTAGGGTTAGAGTGATTTGTTTTCATTGAATATAGTTCAATGTATATTATAAAAATCACATTTTTAAATACTGGACATAAATAAAAAAAAAAATTTTAAAAATGTATTTTTTAAGGTTTTAAACCACTTAAGGTTAAATCCATTTATCAAAGTGCCATGAAGCTTTTTAGTACTGCGGCTTTTGGAGGTATCATTCTGGTCCTGGACCTGTTTTTAGGCCCCCTTTTCTGGGGTTTTTGGGGGTTATTGTTGAACCCAAGCTCCAAAACCTGTGACGTGAGCGCAAAAAATCAAGTTTTGAAAAATTTCAAAGGTAAGACGTGTTTCTAGCATTGAATTCTTTTCCCACGGTCCTCCCTTTGGCGAAATTTCTTTATTGTCTTGCGAACATCGTAGATCGTGTTCGCTCCCTTTTAAAATATTTTGAACACGATTATTGCATTATTATCTGATTTTAATATTAGGGCCTAGGCCTACATTTATTTTATTTTTTCCCTTGCTTCCGTTCGCCTAGCTACACGTGGTCTTAGATACATAGGCATAAATTCCAGTAATTGTTTCCATAATCCGACTTTTTTTTTGTCAGAGTTTAATGTTTTTTTTTTGTGGTATTTCATAACGAGCATCATAACGCCAACACAATGCCCAAAACATTAAGTTGACGCATTACCAAGAAGACAGGAAGACGCGCCAAGCGCAACGAAACATGGCGCTCCTCCATCTCAGGCCAGGCAAGGTCAACCGGAAACCAGGGAAAGCAGGAGCCAGCCGCCTTAGTTTATCTAATGAGCAGTTGCAACAAGCTTCAAAGCCGTGCATAGCAAATAACCAAAGCAAGCAAGTGAGCCCAACCCAAACCCCCCCCATGCCCATGAGCCACTGGAAACCCCCAATGGCCACAGGGGAACAAGCCAGGGTACAGAACCTTTTTTGAAAAACACAATTACTCTGCATCAACACTAATCAAATGACCGTAAAATGTCATTAAAAAAAATAATAATAATGTTAAAAAATTATAGCTTAAAATTTTTGTTAGTTGAAAATTCATATGGTGTCAATAAATGATGAGACTAGGTATTTTTCCATGAAAAGGGAGCCCCACCCTGGCCCTCAAAGCTAAAGCAAAGAAATTCAATTCAGACGGATGTTTTTCTAATTGACGCATCCATATCCCCCAGCCCATCCCAAGAGCAGATTTCAATTGTTCAATATATTCCTACTATTAGGTTAGGGGAGGAGAAAGACACTCAGGTGGCGTAGCTATGACATCCAGTTCAGGCTCAAGAAGGAGGTAACCCTTTCTTTCTCATTTGCTGTTGTCGATTATGAGTTATGACTCTTGTTTATATATATATAAAGCCCCTGCACACATATTTCCACACCTCACCCCCTCCTTTAAGTGTTGTGAATTCAATTACAAGGGCATATGTAATAAACTCGTATGTAAATACAAACATTAATGTTGATTTTTCAATAACCATCCATACATTAAACAAAACATCCCCAGGCTTTAGTTTGAATTTTAGGTCAACCGATCTGCAAGCAACATGGCACCCGTACCCGGGAGACCCACAGCACCGTGCTAAGCTATTAGAGCACCTTATCCCAAACCAGTGCCCTTTAGAATATTGCAGCAAGCCCTATTAATGTACCTACAAAAAGGGGCAAAATTTACAATCACCCACTTGGCCGGTACCTTAGAACTTTTGCGGGGTTTTACATACCATAATGGTTTTAGGTTATGTTACGAAGGGCCTTGAGTGGCCACTGACTGTAATAATTTTAAATCCAGGGTCTGGGTTACAGTATGAAGCTGTTCAGTTGGTCGTTAATGAAATCATGTTAGGCAGAGTTGCAGGTCCAGGTGATCAGCCCGCTTCTCCGAACCTTAGGTGTCTCCAGTGGGCAGGGACAAAAGGGGGTTAAACAAAATTTTGATTCATCACTTGTCTTACCCCCAGGGTCTAGCGTCAATGATTTTATTAGAAAGGAGCATTGCTCAGTTATTTGCTCATCATTTGATGATACATTAGACGAGCTTGCAAAATTAGGGCAGGCACAAAAATTGCTAGATTAGACGAAAATGCAGTTAGCTTTTTAAATGATTCACGGGCAGATTATGAATTTTTGGGCTTAAAATTCAGTGTATGATTTTTTTAGGTAAGGGCTTCCTTTTTGGATTTTCTATAAGCTGTTCCAAGTTTGAGAAATTTTCTACCTTTTTAGAATGGGTACTTAAGCAGCAGGCCAAAAGCAACAATGTGGTTCATTATTTAATTTTTCCTTTGGTAGCGGGAAAGGGAGGGCAGCCAAGATTGTGCTAGGTTTAAAACATGTAATGGGATTTATTCCATCCCCTTAGCTATAAAAAAGTGGGACCTACAAACATTTGACTTTTGGGGCTTAGAAATTAACACTCAAGAAATGACAATTTGCATACAATCAGACAAATTGGGGCAGCTAAGGACTAGTTAACTTATATATTATTCAAAAAGAATTTTCAGGAAAGAGTGGCCTCACCATTACAACTTATTAGTCATTTTTTTTCCTACCTATCGTATAAGCAGTACTCACCAAACACTGTTAAGTCGTACATTTCTGGGATATATTATTTTTGTAAACCTCAACCTTCCGATTCAAAACAGTATTATTACTCAGAAAAACCCTGGTAGGCTTGGGAAAAAAATGTCCCCCTCAACTAAGGTAAACCAGTCACTTTCACAATGTTGTCCAGAATCCTTAAATTGCTGCCCACAAATGAAACCTCTTTTCAATCTGTCCTGTTCTCAGCATTTTTTGGTCATTTTAGAATGGGGGAGTGGCTAAATCCAGTACATGACCCTGGTCACACTATTCAAGCCGGGGTGTAACTTATCACAAACATAATAATCAGGTCCTCATTGTCCTTAAAAACTCCAAAACGAGCAAGAGGGGGGGGGGAACAATTCCACTAACGGCCACTTTTCAGGCAGTGTTCCCAGTGCATCTAAATTTTTTCATTTATGCAATTGAGACCTAGCATCTATTAAGCAATTTTGCCACATCTGGGGAGCAGTGACAAATATAGGTTATTGTTTTAAAATGGCCTCTGTAAAATGTGGGGTTAAGCATGCAAAATCGTAAAAATCCCTCCTTCCGCATAGGTGCAGCCATAACTGCCTGGGCCAACGGGGCAAATGAAAAAGACATTGCCATTTGGGTAATTAAATCTCAGTGTCTGTACAAGTACATTAGGAGTTAACATGTAAAAAAACAAAATACTATTTTTCCTTTGTTAAATCTTTATAGGTGTAAAGAGAATATGGATTATTGGGTCTTCCATTGTTAAACATAAATTTTATTTTACAAGAAAATCAGATTGTATCCAGAGTTACATAGGGTCAACAAGGTTTTTTTCTAAACATAAGGTTCACCTTTTTTAAAATCTGAGATGGGTAAAAATTTTTTTTTATAGGTTGCAAAAGGCTTGGAAGTATTTTTGATTAACAATTCATTAACGTGTCCCCAAGAGATGGGGAAATGGGCCATGGCTGCGCCATGACTAGATTTTAGCATGGACTTTTTTTTTACGTCCATAACTATTGAGAGTCTATGTATTTGTACTGTCATGCACCAAGTCAATTTTTTTGCTCTTGCCCATAGACCGTTGAGGGCCTATGATTTTTATTGACATAAAATCTTTTATTTTCTTGGTCATTTTATTTTTACCAAGCATTGATTATTCTCATAAATTCCACTATTGGAGGACATAAAAAAGAGTCAGGTAATTATCTATCTTTATTACCCCCTTTTCCATAACTGTTGAGGGTGTATGTTTTGCACTGACATAAAATCTTTATTTTCTTGGTCTTGTTATATTACCAAGTATTTTTTTTGCCATAAATTACACTATTGGAGGACTAAAAGATCAGGTAATTATGATTTTAATATCACTCCCCTTTTTTTATCCCGACTGCCCTACTGGGGGGCAGCCAATGCTTGAAGCATAGGCTCATGGCGGAAATTTTGGGTCACCATTAGTGCCTTACCTATAATCTTAATATATGACTTGGTGCAGAATTGATTGAATTTTGCAATTATTGTCCAAGCAGGCAGACGTTCCCAGGGCTCACCACTAAAGCTTGTTTATTTTGGGGAGCCACCAAAGCAAGAATTGATGTGGGCTCCCCATTTGTTTATTTGTAGGGACGCCCCAAGGCAAAATTGATGCTGGGCTCCCCTTTTTTGTTTAATGCAGCCGTGGCCCATATAGCCAAATAAATATAAATAATTAAATAGAAGTATTTTGTTATCTTTAGAAAAGGCCAAGGTTAGGGCATCTTTTTAAAGTATTTAACCACTTAAGGTTAAATCCATTTATCAAAGTGCCATTAAGCGTTTTAGACTGCGGCTTTTGGAGGGATATTCTGGTCCTAGACCTTTTTAGTGCCATCCTGTTCTCAGGGTTTTTGGGGGTTTTTAGTTGAACCCAAACACCAAAACCTGTGAGTGAGCACAAAAAATCAAGTTTCTGCAAAATTTCAACCCCCCCCCTCCCCCCAACCTCACCCTTTAATAAAAGTAATATGTTATTGGAATTTATCTGCTGCCTTCTCGTGTTTTGTTCTGTTTTCTTTTCCAGATAATATAAAGCCTTAAACCATACCCGCAGCAAGGACTTGCCCAAAACGTAGGCTGAAATGGGTCCTCCTGGGGGAAAATTGCCCAAGGGATATTTGGCTCACCAAAAGTGCCTTACCTATAACAATAATTACTTGGTGCAAATTGATTGAATTTTGCAATTTTGCCAAACAGGCAGCTTGTTCCCAGGGCTCACCACTAATGCTTATTTATTTGTGGGGACGCCACCAAAGCAAGAATTGATGCTGGGCTCCCTTATTTGTTTATTTGTAGGGACGCCACCCAAGGCAAAATTGATGCTGGGCTCCCTTATTTGTTTAATGCAGCCGTGGTCCATATCGCCAAATAAATATAAATAATTAAATAGAAGTATTTTGTTATCTTTAGTTTAAAAGGGCCCCAAAGGGTTTGGGCATCTTTTATAATTAATTAAAGAATTAACATAATGTAAAAACTTATTCAAATTATAATATTCTTTTCATTAAGTTCAAAAAATGAAGATACAAAGATATAGTTATTGCTCTTAGCACAACTTATATAAAGATTAATTGAATCAAAAAATACTCTTGATTTTTTTTTTTACTATAAGCAATGTCTTTCAATCCATTGTAATTGTTCTACTGTAGATTATTGACAATGGAAAGTGAAAATTAAAGTCTTTTACTAATCATACATTTGTCAGTTCATACTTACATGTAGATGGGTAAAGTAAGAGGAGATAAATAAAAATATATCGTAATGCCCGCTAATTACATGGCCTTGTTATATAAAGTGTTTCATGTCCGTTTTCCATCCTTTCGAAACACTTTGCGCTTAGATCATAATCAAAGAAATTACATGTATCAATTTGATGATAATTCAACTAAACTTCGCTTGCTTATACATGTACGTATTGACGAGAGCTATACAAATGCGTTGAAGCAACATTTTTAACTTTTCCTTTAACATTGATCTTACGTTTTTTTTAATTTGTTTTAGCAAAGAAGCTTTGCAAGATATTTTTATCTAACTTTATAATTAATCATTTTGATGGAACAACTAGGCTTCGTCAATATTCATTGACTTTGATCTTTCCTTTGACCTTCACTCAACTTTTACACATTTCTTTTTTAAGCTTCAAAATGCTATTCGTAATGTTCTCATCAAACTTTAAAAGCGAACTTTTTATGAGAGCTAATCAATTTCATGATACCTTCTGATCTTGATTTTTTTCTTTGACCTTGTCTTTTACTTTCTTAAAAAGTATTATAATTTAAATTTTATTAACAGCGACATCAACAGTTTTAAACTTGATTAATCCTTCAAATTGTGTTTAAATAATTTTCAAACTGTATTGTCCAGGTAAAACCTTTGGAGCAGGTTAAAGTTAATTTAAAAGCCCTTAAGCCCAACGGGACCAAACATGAATAGATAAGCAATTCTACAGATGAAACCCCTTCTATTCTGCTTTGTATGTTACGTCTATGCACTTTTTTGGCAGAGTAAATATTAGTCATACTTTTACCAAAAAGTAAAAATAGTATAACATTTCTAGATTTGCTTCGGGTTTACCCACATTTTCTAATTAGTGAAAGGGGTAATTTTTGGACTAGCTCCTAATTAATCTTGCATGTTATGGAATGCACCTAAGGATTGCATTCGGATTTGTTTCGGATGTTGGTTTTAAAACATTTTCTTGATAAGTGAATAGGTTAAACTTTTTGAGTAGGTCCATTATCATTTTTTCAATAACTTTTAAGCCTTAATTAAAACCAAACTTGATGGTTTTGATATAAATGATGGCTTAAAGAAAAAATATAAGTGAGATTTACTTTATTATAGATAACACTTTTCGATAAAGTTTTTAATCTTTGATAACCTATGTCTGTACTAGTCTAACATGTATCTGTTTACATCAAATTTCTGACGCAGTTTCTCTCAGTAACTACGCATTCAAATGCTTTTAAAAATTTTAACACATAATTTATTTTACGAGTAGTATGTCAAATGGTGATATACAAATCTGATGTCAACTTCCTGTTTATACATGCAAATACCTATAGCAAATTTTTGTCTCAATTTTCCCAGCAACTACTCAATGCTGGTGTTAAAAAATTTTCATTGTAGCACACTCTCTGTTTTGAATGCTATATGGTCAAATTTTTTGTTAAATATACTTTTTTCTACACAGACTTGCATAAACTAAAAAAACCCTTTTAAAATCTTTGCTGTTTATAAAGTGCATTTCAATTCTGATAATTTGTCATGCCCTTTCTTTCATTATTAGTTTAAGAAAAGTTGTAGATATAGCCACACACATCGTCTGGCCTTTTGAAAGATGGACGAAGTTTGGATCCACCACACAAAATTAAGGAGGCTTCATGATCAAGAAAGGTCTCTTATGTGAAATATTGAATATTTAAAGCGTTTTTGAATTGTTAATTTCCTAGCAGTAAGAATTGAAAAAATTATATAAAATTTATGAAATAAATCAATTTTTTTTACCATAGAAAAGATTAATTCCCTAAAGAAACTCTTCTTTTTGAGGAGGCGTATAAATAGGCTGAAAATAATGACCATTGGGCTCTTTTAAGATATTGATTTCTTTTACATACATGAAATATTAAACTATGACAACATTTCCTGTATTTTCAGGTCTCGTTAGGACTAATCACTGCCAAAGCAACACACGTGGTATGTCCACCTCATCGCAAAAGTTTGGAGTCCATGAGGCACCACCAGAAGGAGTTATCAAAGAGTGTCAACGGCTAAATACATAAGGACTCTAGAAGTCTATGTTTTAAATAAAACAAAACTGTGATCTAACTAATTTTCATAAAAGTTATGAATTTGGTGGTAATGTGTGCAAGATATTTGTAATGTTGATTTATGTGTAATTTTTGGGGAAAGACAAAATGAATGTGTATATGTACATGTGTTAAGAGAAATATTATATTGTTCTTAATATGTGATATTAAAATATTTAAAACAATAACAAACGCCCATTTTGTTCATTTGAATACATCCATGCTCTATAAGTTAACAAGGCATGTTGTATATAATTGTACTTCAGTTATACTCAGATGTAGTTCGTTTTTATGCCAGAATTTAAGCTTCAAAGGCTTTAAGAAGTTTTTTTTTGTCCAATGTTTTTCCAACATTTGTCTATCAACATCTAATGCTATTTGGAAAACTGTAGCCAATATTTACACACACACACACACCCTTATTTATATTTGTATATATTTACATTTGCAAATGTTTACCTTTATATAACACTACTGAAAGCAAGCGTTTTTATAACTGTATAAATACAGGTACGGGGTCAAAAGGTCATAGATGTTCGTATGGATAAACGTTCGACGTAATTTCTCAGTGACGTCATAAAGGGTCGACGCGCGTTCAGTGGATTACATACATGTCGTTGGGTTTGAAAAATAATACATTTCACAATAAAACACAACAGGCAAATTTAAAGGGGAATAAGTCACAAATGTAAATATAAGTAATAAGGTATCATCAGTTGAGTTATATTGGGATGTAAAACGGGTTGGCAAATGATCAAATCTTCCATAAAGCCTTTCGGATATGGTATTTATACGGACCAACCCGTTTTACATCCCCAAAAAAAAAATTGATCCTTATTTCTTAAATGTAAGATTAAAAGGATTAAATTTTTCACAAATGTGTCACAATCTAACCCACAGCATCTTGGGGGCAGTGTTTGCTGTACATGAATTAAAATGTAAAGGAAGTAATCATAAATTGTCTTTAATCGAAAAAAAATAAAACATTTTTTTGAAATTTTTATAAACAAAGACAGCTAAGGTATCGATGGTCAAATATTAATGCCCCTTAGTTAAATGTGTCAAAACCGGTCACATCCCCCTTAATTGTGCTTTTGTCGTGATTGAAAAAAAGGGGGAAAAAACCCTGGCCGTAAACAATTCAGTGTGTATATAGAGCAAAAAACGTAAAAGTTTACTTAATGAAATTGTCATCAACTTGCTAATGATGTTGACGTCTTTAAATGAATTGTTTTGTTTCATCCACTTGTTTGTCAATATCTTGCCTTAATTTAGAAACTTGGTAAGTAGGAATGCTCTTGCTCTGAATCAACTCAGAGAGTAAATTCCACATAGGTGATAAGGGTACATTGCTAATAAGAAGGGAAGTTGATAGGAAATTTGAAGTCAAGTAGTCAGGACCCATTAACATATCTTTAGACTAAAATCAAAATATATATTAAATGTTACCCTAAGATTCTGAAATTTTTATCGGCCAACAAGAGGCCTATTGGCCATAATTCACACTTCAGCACATTGGCGAAGAAAAATCACAAATTAGTTTTTTTTTGAAAAGTTTCAATGTGGGTTGAAGTTCCTGAGGATACTTTCATATCAATATGACTAACAGACTTCGAAGATTTCTACTTTTCCAAACTTCCCTTTGAAAAAATTTTGGTCCCCCTTTGAAATTTGAGGAGAATTTTTAAAAAAACCTGAAATTTTGACCCCCTTTGTGACCCTCCATCCCCCAATATCAAAAAAAAAAAACCGAAATAAGGGTTTTTTGTTAACATCTACTGTGAAAAGGACCTTGATTTACGCATCCAAAGGACTGGTCTTGTAAATTTTGAACCCATTACTTAATCATCAACTCTTTTTTCTTGACTAGAAAATCCAGCACTGTGCCACACAGGCAATGAGGAAAAATAATTAAGGACATACTCCCAAATACAAATGCTATATAAAATCAAAGCATTAATTTTTTAAACAAAAAAAAAAATCAATTAAATGTCCAACATACGGCATACGCAGGTATGTTAAGGTTAAACCAAAATTCTACTTGGCAATAGATATGAGGTCAAAAAAAGCATATACGTGAAGTTTAAGATAGCAATTTCTTAAAATCGATATCTAAATTGACTTGAGGTCGAAAAAAATCAAGTATGCAGAGGCAAAATATAAATGGAATTTTGTCGTTTCTGGGTCCCTGTATTTATCATAGGGTTAAATACCAAACCCGTGACGTCATAACTGTTGATCATGCACTAGCAGATTGAAAGTGAAACGTAACGAGAATTCATCATTTCAGAAAAAAAACTTGAAAAAATGGAAAAAAGAAGGATGGTTTCCATACAAATTTTGCCCTGTGATTTTCTAAAATATGAAACTGATGGAAAAGTTGAAAACTCATGCTTTTTCAATAATTGAAATTCAATGCAGAAAAATCATACAAGTCATTTCTCTCACATGTGTATTTAAATGTAATTATGACGTCATAAACATGTGCATTTTCCCATATTTTCTGAAAAAGTTGCAGAAGACACCAATTTTCAATGGAATTTTCTTTCAGAAAACATTGTCCACAAGCATCGCCCAAAAAGATCTTGAGATATGTGATTTGTTATTGAATTTTGCACAAAATATCAAAATATTAACGTGGGCGACGGCTGTGGACACTGTTTTCGAAAGGAAAATCCCCCTTTAAAAATGGGTATTTTGAGGCTTTTTCTGTTGAATATAGAGAAATCCCTCAAATTAACGACGTCATATTTGCGGAATGGTAAACCTTCATGCCATATTCTCTCCTGACTTATCAGAGTCATTTATTTAACTAATATTTAAGCCAGTTTCAAAACTTTTTGATATCATTACATTTTTAGGGCGCAATAAAGCTAAAACCACAACTTCTTCTTAAAAGCATTTACAATGAATATCATGTGTGATTCATGTGGGAATAAAGCTGAATAAGGTATGCTCATATATTTCTACTATTTCTTCGTAAAATAAAAGCAGACAGGGTGTTTACTCGCCGATCAGCCTTTCCTCTGTCTTTCGTAACAAAAAAGTTGCAAAAGTTAAACACTACGCCGCACACTTTAAAATTTAATGTTTGTTTCTATCTAAAGTTCTTAGTCTATTGATTTTAGAAAGTGCTGCTAGAATCGTATGGTGTACGGGAATTGATGCAATTTTTTCGATCTTATGAAAAAAGTGTAAATATTTTGGGAAGGTTTCGTCCGAAAGTGTTGAATAATTATTTCTGTGATAGGACAGTAGGATTGTAGCAGCACTTTTCATGGCACAGATATGTTTTTACATAGCTATTATTACAAATTTAAATTAATTATCCCGGGGTAGTGTTGAACTTTTCACTTTTTCATTACGGCATTTTTTCTAATTATAGACGTCAAGTGGTGACGTCGTGGTGACGTCGTGGTGAAGTGCTTCCTGTAGTATAAGTCCCATTGAAGTCTATAGAAGGCATAATGATAGCAAAAGTTTTATCCATGACTTTTCCGATTTCTAAGTGTTACATAATATAGACAAAGTTTTAATTCGCCGAATTCTGATCTGTGTGCTGCCTTAACTATAACCCGCGTATTTTTATTGGTAATTTCAAAGTCATCAAAGAGGCTATAATAGTTTAGAAATCATATATCAGTAATACTTTCCTTCAAGTTTCTCAAATATTTCATGTCTTAAATATCATGAATATGTAAAAAGTTGCTACAATCATAAGGACTTAAAAAGAATTATTTTTAAGGAGTGACAATTAATTCCATTAAAAAATCAGCAGATAATACAATAATAATATTTATATCCAAAGTTTTATCTTTATCATAACAATGAAACATCCTTTCATTGACATTACAATTTGCTGTGACAACTAAATTATATTTCTTTATGTTGATGTAATCTACACTTACATATTCTGATAACTTGAAAGATAATTTTAAACAACATAAATCAGAATAAAATTATAACTTACATAATGAAACATTTTTATTTACAAAATAGAGTCATGATGACACCCTATACACTTTCACAGGCATATATAGTCATATACAAAGATCTTCTCCAGATATTTAATTTTCTTAACTTTTCTTTCGAACTCAACAACAAACAAATTATTTATACACACACATAAACCAAATGGCTCCTTCAGATCACAGTTATCTATATAACGGAGGAACTGTCCGTTCTGGTCTAGGATGTGGATACAGTGGTTATTAAAGTCTGCTGTCAGGATCTGACTCTGACTGTCTGTTGTGATGCCACAGGGTTCAAATTGTTTGTTCTTTGAAGCGGAAGGATGACCAGTGTATCTAAATCGAAGTTTTCCAGCCTGGTTGACCACCACTACAGCACCAGCTTCACAGTCAGCCACACAGATATCCAGGTTTCTGTTTTCACTGATGTACTTAATGTAGTAATTACCTGAATACAGAGGTTTACGCTCCTCATCAAACTGGATTGTTTGTTTCTCTGTGGAGCCTGAGTAACGGACAACTTTGGATTGTGTTTTATCATCACTGTACATGGTAACCAGGGGATCACCAGAGGAGGTGACACAGAGATTAACTGGTACCCAGCCCTGTAATCTGATCATCTCCTCTGTCTGTCCATTCTTCACTTTATACACAGTTTTTTCTCTTCCATCAGAGTACACTAGATCTCCATCACCCGTCACTGCTATATCATTTGGAAATCCCCTTGATTTTTTTGTGATTGTCTTTATAAGTGAACCTTGAATGCTAAAGCATTTCATATCACTGACTTCTCCACTTGTCCAAATTTCTTCTTCACTGAGACAGGCAACACTACGAAGGTCTCGATACCCAGTATTTATAGTAGTGGTAAGTTCTGGTTCTTCTAACAGTTTTCTACTTGATTTTACTGGTGTCTTCAGTCTGTAGCCATTTTCGTCTGTTGTAGTAGATAATGGTATGAGAGATCCAAACAACTTGTAAATCTGTTCTCTGTCTACTGGTTTAGGATTAAACATTGGTAGTGATACTTGAACTTTAGGAGGAAGTTTGCTGAATTCTTTGTTTCTGGAGTTGTATTCAATGGTCATGGACACTTCATTTGATTCTTCAATTTCCTTCAGGTTGAGCAGAGTTTGTTCAATAAGAGACTGTATTTGTTTCACTTCTTTTGCTTGTTTCTTGAGAATGTCAAAATGTTTGTCTTTTAAATCTTCAATTTCTTTTTTCAGCGCGTTGATGACATTGTCAAGTTCTCTGTGCCATTGTTTTCCATGTTCTGTTACTGCGATTGTACGTTTCTCATATTCCCCATCCAAGTTAGCTATCTGTGTTTCTAGATCTTTTGTAATTTCTTCATATGTTGGAGAAATAATGCTTTGTAATTCTGCTGTATCTTTTTCTAAATCATTTTTCTTTGAGTTGTATATTTCTGACAGTTCTACAAAATGATGTCCTTTATGTTGATTTGATGTAAAACATAAAGGGCAGACAGGAATGTCACATTCCTTGCATTTTAATTCACAAGTGTTGGTTGGATGTGTTGAACACTTTGGATAAATCAAAGTTGACTTTCTTTGTTCGAATGGGACAATTTTATGTTTGTCATATTCATCAGCAATGTGTTCTCCAATACAGGGTTTACAAAGGTTGACATGACAGAAATCACAGTACATCTGAACTATAGCTGTCTCACAAAGGTCACATCTGATCACATCCTGGGCACTGTGGCGGGGATCCATACTTTCTGCAGACTGAAGTTCTATAAATCAAGAAATGTTTAAGTATTAAAATTAGCCCAGCATTTAATTGAATAGTATTTTTAACTGCTAAATGAATATTCATAGCACTTCCTGATCATCCTTGTATAACCAGTCTGGTCGAACCCCCAAACGGGTACCAAAGGTATGTACATATTTAACATACCATAAAAATGTATCGATCACATTTGTTAATTTGAAATTACAAGAAGTTATAGTTGGAATCAATTAAATAAATATATTAGGATCTACAGAATGATACGACACCGAAAAAGTATCATGAAAATTTATACATAAAACGAAAGTAGAATAGCAACGAACAGTTTCTATGAATAATTTCGAAATAATAATATCTACCATGGTAGCCACTGAGAAACTTGCCTTATATTTGTGAAAAGGAATTCATCAGTTCTCTTTTTTTTCATTTAAAAATGTCTCGACCCTGTTTCACCATCTCCATATTTCTGAGTTTATTGCCATTCTGAAAATTAGAGTTATCGCTCTTACAGCATTAAACCCACTTGGAGACCACTCCTCCCTTATTTTTTACTTTTCATAAATGCCTATGATTCCCACTCCTCAGTTTTAAAATACCTTTGGTTCACTCATCTCTAATCTGAAGATCTTCAGACCCACATTGCTCCATTTTTATTATCATTTATAAATCTTTGAACATAAAAAACAATCTTTTTATTATACCATTCATGATTGTCCCTAAATAGTTGAGATGTAGCTAAAATAATATAGATCGACGTTTCCCGTCTATCACTGCTCAGAAAAATGAAAACAAAGTTATTTTAATTCCAAAAAGCAAATAGTTAGGTAATATACAAATAAAAAATTAATATTATATAAACGTAATAAATTCTTATTTATAAAAAAAAATCGCTATGGTTATAAAACTTGACAACGATGATCCTTTTGTGCAAATGACACGCATTTTTCCTCATTATAGTTTAATACTTCGGTTTTTTTTTTATCCAACTTTGATTGGCCTAGGTATAGATTCATGAGATTAAAAAATTATCCCTGTTCTTTAATGTCTCAACAGTGTTCATAAAAAATCTTTATTGTTTAACGTCGCTCTCGAGAATTCTTCACTAATATGGAGACGCCACGACTTGCCGATGGAGGCTTGGAAATTATGACCTGTATACTTGACAATCAGGATCATTGAGTAGTGGGGGTGTGTCATTTTCCTGCTACACGGGACCTTGGTTTATACTTTTACGGTCTCATCTAAAGGGTCGGTGTTCACGTATAACAGTTGGATCTATAAAGATTGAGGAGAAAATAATAAATACCAAACTAGATTTTTTTAAGAGCTCAAATTGACATGTATACCAGGCCTTAATACAATAAACTGAACAGACTTTGACAACTTTAAAATTTTGCGTTTTAGGAATGGCATCTTTGCATCACAATGTTTAAAATTTTAAAAATAAACATGAAAAAATTAAGTGTGATCATCAAAATTAACTCAGAAAATTTATTCAATTGATATTTTGACCTAAATTAAATTTATAGTTTCATTTTATAAGTGAAGTTTACAGATTTTTATTTGAAAATTGAAATATATAATAAGTACATGTACCATTGTCAAGTAAAACTAGATGCTGTCATGAGACGGTAATACCCGCACTATGGTGTTTGCCTCTATATGCACACTCCTTCAAATTGGGCTTTACCAAGGAAAAATCAATATAATTCAATAATTCACATAATACATGTATATTCATCAAATTGAGCAAAATATTCTCAGGTGACCATGTGACCCATAGGCCTCGATCTTATAGGTATTTCATATTCTTAATTCATTACCAGTCTGAAATTAAACAACAGGATTTTATTAATGATGTAAATTAGGTGTGATAGGACCCAATTGGAACATTTTAAATCTATTTTCTCATATAGATCAACAACAAATAATATTTTTCAAATTAGTGTAAAGCGTTTTTGATGATTTTTTCAAAATGTACAAACTTTTTTTATATTTGATTGGGCAGAAAAACCTTGAAAGCGGCCATATACCCAATTAATTTAGTCAACCCCCACCCCTCTCCCATCAACACACATACACACATACACACCATTTTCCTGTTTTTGGAAATAGGCCTAGATGGCAAAGTTATGATAAAACATATTTTGTACGTGATAATTTTAAATTTGTTCTTGTACTATACATGAATCTGAACACCTGCATCACATTGGGCTAATGCGTTACGTACTACCTAACTTAAGTACCGGGGTACTAGTTTTACCATTATCATTTTTATATAGCACTGCACGTGCAGTACTAGTGTTGTGTACACATCATTGCATGTATGTCAGTAGGAATTATTTTGTGTTTTAATTGGATCATATTTCATGAAGTTTATGGGACCTTATAATGACAGTCGGTAAGTACAAGTTTGGTATAAATTTGGGTAAAATAGATCTAGTCTAAATGCAACTGGCTAGGTTAAAGTTTAAAGGATCAAAGGTCATCCGATGCTGCAATAAGATGAATTTCACATTCTAGCCCGTTATCGACGTTACATTCAGTTACAAGATACAGAATTTTTTTTGGCTAGCCCCTGAGGGGGGGGGGGATTTCCAGACCAGAATTTCCTGAGAAGCAAAAAAGAGGAGAAGTTATGGTGGGGGTCTGTTTTCTAGGGTAGAGGGCATCCAAAGTCATTTTATTTGCTTCAGTATATATTATAGTCCTGCAAATTTGGGGGGGGGGGGGGGTTCTCCCAATCCACTCCCTGTCCCTGTAATGACAAATGATAATATGACTCCTAAATGGTAGGAAACTTTTTCCATTTGACTATACATAATTTTGTTTTTTGTGTTATTATGTTATGTAAATTTAATGGTATAAAGGTTATGAACCCCTGGAGGTCATCCCCACTCTCCTAGAAATGTTCACAATATTAATATGACTGCATTAAATTAAATAAAAGTGCATCAATGATAAGATTACTTGACTTTTATTCATGAATTTGTGTCAACCTATCTTCCTAGAATTAGGAATGAAAATCATTCAGAGATGGACCACATTAAACTATTTGTATAAACATTTTTTTAAATGTAAAAACAAGTAGTAGTTTGCATACATGAACAAACAGGGGTCTGGGAAGGGGTGAGGGGAAGGATCGAGTTAATATTTCTTTACGTCTTAATGGTTAAAAACTCCTAAAATGAATGTTGACCTCAAATCTAATTTGTCCTCATTATTTTTCAAGTAGTGGTGTCTCCATATGAGTGAAAAATTCCTGAGAGGGATGTTTAACAACAAACAAAATGACATAAAAACACAATATTGATTTGCGTTAAGAAATATGCAGGGGATTTTTTCCATCATAAATCTTCTTCTCAAGAACAGCAAGGGCATTATTGTCCCCCATTTTGGGGAAGGGAGGGGACATTAAATCTCATTAGTCTGTCAGTCTGTCCATCTTATTGACAGCTAGTATGTGCATCTGTCACAATAAATTTAACCTTGGTCATAACTTTTGAATTATAAGAGATAGTGCCTTCATATTTGACATGTACATTGCCACAAAACGTTCTAGATATACTATGATTTTTTAACCCAAGTGAGACCTTGACCTTAAAGTTTTACCTACTTTCCAAAAATTAACATTTTAAATTGATCGTTTTGAAAGAGAAAAGATAGGGCATTTAAATTATACATGTACATTACATGTGAAAAGACTTTTCTAAATATATTATGACTTTTGACTCTGTGATCTTGACCTAGAAGTTTAACCTACTTTTCAAAAATATTATATTGTACATGTATATATGACTTTTGATTCAAAAGAGATATAGGACTTTCCTATTTGACATGTACATTACCTGCAACAAAATGTTTCAGAGCATGCTATGATTTTTCCCCTTTGACCCAATTTTAAAAAATTGATATATGATAGGGGTGCATATTGTAGACACAATCTGCCATAAATTATAGCATCCCATTCACTAAAACACAGAAAGCAGAGGACCACAATTCTTTGAATTTGCTTGTATAATCTTGATAGATGGAAACATCCTCATATAATATAGATTCAAGTTTCTATGCCACACCATGATTAGGAATACATGACTTTTTGTATAGTTTTGTCATGTCCGTCCTCCACCCTTCCATCTGTCTTTCCATCGTGGCTCAAAGAAACTTTCTAGATATTTTTATCAAAGCTCATATGTTGATGCATTCTGATGTAAACTATCCAACTGCAGCAACATTTTTTGACCCTGACGTTTCCTTTGACCTTTACTTAACTTCTCTTTATATTAGTGTTTAGTTTAATTTTAGAGAAACCATTCAAGTTGTGTAATGAATCTTCACATGATGATACATACTGATGTAAGCTTTACAATGCTTCACTCTTTTTACCTTGACCTTTCCTTTGACCTTGACCCACTTTTCTAAAATTAATGTCTAGATCAGTTTTGAATAAACAATTCAAGATATACTTATCAAACTCCATATGCTGATACATACTGCTGAGAGCTATTAATACATCAACTTATTTTGACCTTGAATTTTCCTTTGACCTTGACCTCACTTTTTAAAATATGTGTTTATCTAAGTTTTAAATAAACCATTAATTATAGTTTTATCAAACTTCATATGCTAATAGTAAATTCATACTGATATAAGCTTTTCAACTGCAACAACATTTTGGCCCCAACCTTTCCTTTGACCTCTCTTTTTTAGAAAAAGTGTTAAGCTCAGTTTCATTAAATCATTCAAGATATTTTTTATCAAACATAATATGCTGATATGTATTAGTGAAGCTACTCAACTTCACCTTGCACATTCCTGTGATCTTGACCTCCATCCCTTTTAATTTGTATTTCGCCTAGTTTTAAAGAAATGATTTAAGACATTTTTAAAACATCATTTTTGACCCCATTAGTCCCCCCGACCATCACCAACCATCTCCCCAAAGATGATAAGGCTACTGTGTAAAATGTAAGAGAAGTTCAGGAAAAAGCAGACTGCATAAAAAAACATTGCATGTTTAAACTTACCCATTGACCCCCCGGGGCAAAATTAAAATTCCGAAACCTTACTGCACATCTACATGACACCACCAACCATCTCCCAAAAGATGATTAGGCTACTGTGTAAAATGTGGAGTTCAGGGAAGACGGGACTTTTTGTATAAAAAACGTCATTTTTCGACCCCCATTTGACCCCCAGGCAAAATCAAAATTCCGAAACCTTACTGCACATCTACATGACACCAACAACCATCCTCCAAAAGATGATTAGGCTACTGTGTAAAATGAAGGAGAAGTTCGGGAAAGACAGGGCTTTTTGCATTAAAAACGTCCTTTTTCGACCCCCATTTGATCTCCAAGGGCAAAATCAAAATTCCGAAATCTTACTGCACATCTACATGACACCAACAACCATCCTCCAAAAGATGATTAGGCGACTGTGTAAAATGTGGGAGGAGTTTAGGGAAGACAGGCCTGTTTGCATAAAAACGTCATTTTTCGACTCCCATTTGACCCCCAGGCAAAATCAAAATTCCAAAACCTTACTGCACATCTACATGACACTATCAACCATCTCCCCAAAGATGATTAGGCTACTCTGTAAAATGTAAGAGGAGTTCAGGGAAGACGGGGCTTTTTGCATAAAAAACGTCAATTTTCGACCCCCATTTGACCCCCCAGGGCAAAATCTAAATTCCGAAACCTTACTGCACATCTACATGACACCACCAACCATCTCCCAAAAGATGATTAGGCTACTGTGTAAAATGTAAGAGGAGTTCAGGGAAGACGGGGCTTTTTGCATAAAAAACGTCATTTTTCGACCCCCATGTGATCCCCCCAGGCAAAATCAAAATTCTGAAACCTTACTGCACATCTACATGACACCACCAACCATCTCCCAAAAGATGATTAGGCTACTGTGTAAAATGTAAGAGGAGTTCAGGGAAGACGGGGCTTTTTGCATAAAAGATGTCATTTTTCGACCCCCATTTGACCCCCCGGGGCAAAATCAAAATTCAAACCTTACTGCACATCTACATGACACTATCAACCATCTCCCGAAAGATGATTAGGCTACTGTGTAAAATGTAAGAGGAGTTCAGGGAAGACGGGGCTTTTTGCATAAAAACGTCATTTTTCGACCCCATTTGACCCCCCCCCAGGCAAAATCAAAATTCTGAAACCTTACTGCACATCTACATGACACCACCAACCATCTCCCAAAAGATGATTAGGCTACTGTGTAAAATGTAAGAGGAGTTCAGGGAAGACACGGGGCTTTTTGATAAAAAACGTCATTTTTCGACCCCCATTTGACCCCCCCAGGCAAAATCAAAATTCTGAAACCTTACTGCACATCTACATGACACCACCAACCATCTCCCAAAAGATGATTAGGCTACTGTGTAAAATGTAAGAGGAGTTCAGGGAAGACGAGGCTTTTTGCATAAAAAACGTCATTTTTCGACCCCCATTTGACCCCCCGGGGCAAAATCAAAATTCCGAAACCTTACTGCACATCTACATGACACCACCAACCATCTCCCAAAAGATGATTAGGCTACTTTGTAAAATGTAAGAGGAGTTCAGGGAAGAAAAGTGTGACAGACGGACGGACGGACGGACGGACGGACGGACGGACGGACGGACATGAGTAACAACAATATACCCGAACTTTCTTTAGAAAGTGCGGGTATAAAAATTAATCGAGAAATCAAAATTTTTATAGAGGAGACAGGTTTTAAAGTGTGCTCAAGTGGTATCAAAATAATATTCATATACTGTAAATCACTTTTTTTTGCAAGAGCTTTATTTTCTCGTAATTACACAATATGGTGTGCTCGCTAAAATGTCACTCTTGCATATATTAATTTTTCTTATAGATTATATATAGTGCAATAACCACAATTCATGAAAATTGTATCTCGCTTATGAAGAGGAAATGGCTGTCTCCCGAAAATGAGGTGTCGCAAAAATTAAGTAATTTTTATCAAAATAATTATATAAATTAACATTTAGGTTGTCATTATGGATAAAAGATGATGGATGAAAAACTTGTAATAATTAAAATGTATTATGCCAACAGTTACACATTTTATTGAATCATCAATGAAACATTGCACAGTACTATACACTTCTTAATCAAAATTTTACAGCCACAATTCAATTAACATGATTGATTTAAATTTATAGATAACGTATCCAATGATTAAAAACAAATTGGGCATACTTGATAATACTTGAACTTTATATCTCTTTATAATAAACAAATGTTCATTTTATACAACAACAATATCTACAGATAAAATAAAACGATCAAGACTGGAACACAGTATACTACACATTTAAATGTTACTACATTTGGAAAAAATATAATAATAATAATAATAATAATCATAAAACTTTATTTAAAGAAGGTAACCTGGTTAGTGCATGCACTATTCTTCCCCAGGGCCCTCTATACATCAATTATAAAAAGATACAAGATACAATTCATCATATATAATAGGAATTACAATCACAAATTATGAATACAGTGTCCATGTACAGAAATATGACAATACAGAAATATGACGATCATAAACATATGCTCAAGTAATTGAGCGACAGCTGATAATGTAATTTTCTACATTACGTTTAAATGCTTGTAAAGATTGAGTGAGTCTAATGTATTGTGGAAGTTTATTCCATAGATGTACACCTGAGTACTGAAAAGAGGTCTTGAATAAGTTTGTATGAAATTTTGGTAATTTAAGATCGTAATTAGTTTCAGATCGCAGGTTATAGGAAGTTGAAGAATGAAATTCAAATAAATTATGAAGATATTCGGGAGTCATTCCGCTGAAAATTTTGTATAATAATATGTATTTGTACAGATCAAATAGCTCATAAATAGTTAACCATCCAAGTTTCTCAAATAGTGGTTTAGGTGAGGAATCAGTACTTGCGTCAAGAATAATCCTTGCTGCCCTTTTTTGTAATTTAAATAGTCTGTCCATGTCCTTCTTAGGGGCATTACCCAAACAGTCATACAATAGTTAATAGATCGTAAAATATAAGCATTGTAATATAGTTTCCTGGTATGAAGAGGGAGAAATTTTTTAATCCTACGAAGAGTAAATAACTTATAATTTAAAGTTTTGCAAACCGAATCAATATGATTCGCATACTGTAACTTATCATCAATATGTACACCAAGAATTTTTACAGTTTCAACCATTTCAATTGTTTTGTCTGAGGCATAAAGTTGTAAATTTGGATTTTCTAGTTTTGATTTTCTTTGTTGTGTTCCCATTAACATACATTTCGTTTTATCTACATTTAATACCATTTGATTTTGAGCACACCATTTCTCAATTTCACAAAGATCTGAATTTTATAGTGTATTTTCTAAACATCTTGCATTATGATTATTAAAGTACAAAGTAACATCATCAGCAAACATATCAATATTTTAATTGTTTACATTTAAAGGAAGGTCGTTTATGTACAATAAAAATAAAAGTGGACCTAAAATTGACCCTTGTGGTACTCCTGCTGTGACGGGTAGAGTATTGGAGACACATGTTCCAAATTTAACACACTGGGTACTATCGTAAAGATATGATTTAAACCACTTTATAGCCGTTTGGGCAAATTTGTAATGGGTTAATTTCTCTAGAAGAATATCATGATTCACCAAATCAAATGCTTTACTAAAATGTATAAATGTAATACCGATTAGTTCACCACGATTCATTGCATAAAGCCAACTTTCTGTTAGTTTTGTAAGTGAAATTTGACAAGAATGGAGTTCCCTAAATCCCGACTGGGATTGTGTTAGTAGATCAAATTCATTAGTGAAATTTTGTATTAGCTTAGCTACATGTTTTTCTATCAATTTAGATACAGTTGGTAGAATAGAAATAGGACGATAATTATTCGGGTCAGCTTTGTCACCTTTCTTAAAAATAGGTGTTACTTTGGGTTGTTTTAAATTTGTCGGGAAAATACCACTTACTATGCGAGCATTAACAAGATGAGTTATAGGTTTACATATATATTTGGGGATCCCGTTTCAAAAGACGCAGCCCAATAAAGTCAATGCCAGCTGATTTATTGACATTTAGAGAATTTAACATGTTAAAAACTTCACTTTCCTCAATTTGATGAATACTAAACAAGGTTTCCTCATCAAGCTAAGACCTAACAAAATTACATAATATATTAGGATCATAATAATGTTTTGGCATTTTCAAAAGAAGCTTGTTAGTAACATCCGTAAAATAATTATTAAAAGTATTTGCAATATCCTGTAAATTATCAACAGAATCACAGATAACCTACATTGAAGTCCTAATGCGAAAAACTTCACAATTACTTTCAGTATATACAGAAGTATTATATACAATTAACATCATGTAATCTGTTACAGTACAGTCCAATTCAATCTTGATACCTCATACTCCACATCCCAGAAAAAAGGGAAGTCATTAACTGATTGTAATACACTGTATATACTGATTCTAATTCAATAAGATACGTCCTTAAGGGGAATAACCTTAAAACATGTGTAGTGTAAAGATAAGAACAGGAAACACGAAGTCAAACAGAAACATTTCCAAAGTTAGACCATATGTTATAAGGTGAAAAACCGTAAAATCGTCACATTTATAGAGTTAATTATATATACATATCCACTATACATAAGAGTTCCATGAAAGAAGTATTCCTTTATATGCATTTGTACAATTTTATTCTTCAGTGTTGAGTTAGTCCATTATTTTATAAACTGAATTGATGGATTTTTCCGTTATTTCCCTATCATGACAGGAAGCACACGAGTATTAGTATATAGTACTGTATTTCGGTGAGTGCGGTAAAGGTATCAATGGTCACATGACCCATTAGTTACATGTTATCATATCATATCAAAATCTTAAGAATGGAAGGCCTGTGGTTTGTTAATACAAAGAATAAGTGTAAAAGCAACCACAAGTGAAGACTTAAATGTAATATGAAGTTAATAAACAACTTTCAGGTTTATTAGTTAAAAAAAAAACATTACAAATGAAGAACAGAACAAATATGGATCTTTTAAACATAACAGATGAAATTTAATGCCATTTAGGAGTTTGCATCTCCTTCCACAACCTGTCACATCCA
Organism: Saccostrea cuccullata; assembly: GCF_032062105.1. Taxonomy (NCBI): domain Eukaryota; kingdom Metazoa; phylum Mollusca; class Bivalvia; order Ostreida; family Ostreidae; genus Saccostrea; species Saccostrea cuccullata. The sequence continues at coordinate 9,131 of NW_026928076.1, read as the reverse complement.
CCGCATGCTTTTGTCGTGACTGGAAAAAATGAATACTAATCTTGGGCCATAAACAATTGAGTGTGTATACAATCTGGCCTAACAAGTATGAATGATAGATTGTCATCGTATTAGACCATAGAACTTGCAAAATGAAAATGATATCTTAAAATGAGACTGTTCTTCTTGTTTCATGAACTTGTTTGTCAATAGCTTTTCCTTCTTTTAGATTGATGGATTGTATACTGGTTAACGTCCCTCTCCAGAATATTTCACTTATATGGAGACGTCACCATTGCCGGTGTAACGACGAAAAGTGACCTCCGTAGAATATTAACCGGGGGTCATTTTTCTATGTAGAAATGTGACCTCCTGGTCAATATTCTACGTAGAAAAATAACCCACTTTTTTGTAGAAATTATGTCCTTAGGGTCGATTTTCTCCGTGTGCATTGTAGAGAACTAACTTCGTAGAAAAATGACCCCAGGTGATTTTTTTATGCAAAAATATTCGTTTTAGTAGGAATATTCTTGTTAGGCGAATACATACGGGTAATATAAAGCAACCTTATGATATAAAGTGTTCATTCCTGAATGCTTTTAAGCTTAAATAACATTTGCTTAGAAAATTAGAAAAAAAATGTTTGGTTTTTTATGAATGAAGTTTCAAACTTTTCATAAAAAGTAGAGATGGTTTAATAAATTTGAAAAAAAAAACAAGACTAAAATAAATTGCCTCTGACCTATGATACCAGGGAAAGAAAACCTTTAAAATTTCTTTTGTCGTTTGGTAGTGTTAACAAAACCTTAACAAAATGGGGGTTGTAGTATAAAGAAGTTTTCGTCATACCAAAAATGGCACATATACTCGTAGTATCGTGTTACTCCTTTCAACAAGTACTTACATGTGATGATTTGAGGTTTTTTTTACCAATTGAAAAAAACAACAACAAATGTTGGATTGTGAAAAGGTTTTCAGCTTACATATTATATTTATGCCCCCGTAAACGAAGTTTTTTTTTTTGGGGGGGGAGGGGGTATATAGTTTTTTTTACTTTTTTACCTGTCCATCCGTCTGTCTGTTTGTCCGCAAAACCATTAACCTTGCCCATAACTTTTGACTGGATGGGACTATGGCTTTCATATTTACATAATCACAGGTGTATTTTTAAATCACCTTAGTAAATCTGACCTATTGCTATCCGTTTTCGTCCGTCGACGTGCGTCGTACGTTAACATTTGAACATTTTCAGCTTCCTCTCTAGATCTGCAACCAATCAACAAATTTCAACCAATTTTGACATAAGGCATCTTTGGTTAAAGGTGAACAAAAATCATGAATTTGATGGATTCTGTTCCTCTGGAGCCTGAGGAGTAGCGCCAAAACCACTAAAATTAATGCAATCTTTAAAAATCTTCTTTACTCCTGGACAACAAGCAGTCAAACTGTTTGCGTGATGGTAATTAGCATTTAGTCCTCTACCCAAATTGTGAAATTCATGGCCCCAGGGTTAGGGGTTCTGCTGCACATGTAAGAGTGGGGCTCTATTGATTATATAGATAAAATACATTACTTCTTTAAAATTCTTCATCTCTGCTCCTTGGTTTTAAACAAAATTTGAAAAGCTATTTTTAGCATATAGGTTCCAGTCAAGGACACATGGTCATTGGCCTTGGTGTCATTTTAAAAAAAACTTGATTAGTGAAATAGGCATTCTAAATATGAATTCTCTATCTCATAAGGTCCAAAATTTATGGCGAAGGTACAAAAAAAATATTTTTAGCATATAAGTCACAGTCAAAGTCATAAGGTCATTGACCTTGATACCATTTGAAAGAACTTAATTAGTGGAGTATGCATACCACACACATGCATGTATGACATCTTTATCTCTATTGTATAAAAGATATGGTGATGGTTCAAAAAGCTATTTTTAGCATAAACTGTATATCACAGTCAAGGCCACCAGGTCATTGACATTGGTGTCATTTGAAAGACCTTTAATAGTGAAGTATGCATGCCAAATATGAAGTCTCTCTATCTTTGATGGTTCAAAAGATTTAACGAAGGTTAATGTTTGCAGACAAAAAATATATATTTAGCATATACAGTACTGAAGGGACACAACCTAACAGAGAGCGACAGTAAGCCTGCTGCAGCATTTATTTTTTTTTTTTAATATACATGTACAGGAAGATGTATATAAAGAAAGAAATCCGGACCGCTATGAAATATGTCTGGTTTATCGGGGTATACTCAGGTGAAGTGAAATTTACATATTAATTGAACAATTAATTACGCTAATTAATCACGACATTTAGTAAATCGTACATTGTTTCAGTCTCTCAAAATGGCGTAAGAATAATCAGAGAAATATAATATAGAGGGGATATTTTAACGTATGAATTATGATTTATTATAAATTTTGAAATGTTTTAGGACTAATTATTAGGAAAAAGTAATTAATAAAGACGTAAGTAATACACAGTTATGTGGGTTGTTAGAGAGTTGGTAACGCAAACTAACTGTAGAGTTACACTAAATTGAAAGAATAATCTTGTTAAGTATCATCAGGAATTGGGTCTAATTCACGTTCATTCTGGTGAAGTCATTCAGTTTGTTAATACCATTAGGGCGAAATGACTTCAATTTGTGCATCCAGAAGGAAGATTTTCATATACACGCATTTTTTCATGCCCAAGAAGATCAATAAGCTTAAGAAGAACAATAATTTTGATGCAAATTTTGAATAATTTAATGTAACACGTAAATTGAGAAATCATAAATAAAAAATTAAATAATTAGAATCTTTTAAAGACAATGTGTGTGTGAATTAGGGGGCATATATTAATATATTCTTATAAGGTCAGGAGAACAATTATTTTTTGCCTTTTTCTTTATTCTGATAAAAAATCATACTCGCTCCAAAATTCTGACCGTGAAAAAGATCTAATATACAGTGTAATTTTTTTTAAATAAAATGTCCGGTAAATATTTATTACGGACTTTTAATGTGTAACAACTATAAATGAAATCTAAATATATCAGATGTACAAAAGGTTGCATGTAATTTATAGATGCGATATCATAATTCACGTGTTAAGCAAACATTTAAACTACGATTTAGCAAATGTAAGGAATAACAAATGTATTTTTAAACTAAGTAAATCATGAATTTAAAAGGTATTTAGTTTAGATTTCTTTCGTCAGTTTCACTTGTACACCATTCGATACACTGAAAATCAATTTAACACTCTTTTCGTCCTCTTCTTTTTTGTTTTCTCGTTATAACTTAAGAAAAATAAATGCCTTACAACCCGCTGTTAAACTAGTTTGAATTTCTCGGGATCGAGAAATCATGGAAATCAATTAAACATGTACATGTAAATCTACCTCGAATGTACAGTTGAATTTTAGAAAATATATCAATGTTCTCCATTATATCACTGTTTACATGTACACATGTACAGTACTAGTGTACATGTCCGCATCGTCGCATGAACAACAATGATCGATCCAAAATACCATTACTGTATTGGAATATACAAGGGGCGGGGCTTACTGGAGGTGGATTAAAGGGGGGTTCCACGCATCAGTGCGAAGCCGGGTTCGCTCTAGCGGCCCCAGAGCTGACCCCGAGCAACCGGAGCGAACCCGGAGCGCACCCGCGGCCCAAAATTTCTGAAAGCAACCCCGGAGCGGCCCCCGGGAAACGGGAAGCAAAACCCAGGGTCCGCTCCGGGTTCGCTCTGGGTGTTAGGTTGTGTCCGGTGGTACTGTAGATCACATTTAAGGTTAACGTCATTCATCTTGGTGTCATTTGAAGGTTTTATTAGTGAAGTATGCATACCTAATATGAAGTCTCATTTTTCATGGTTGAAAGTTACGGCAACGGTTAAAGTTCGAAGGCAAAAAAGCTAATTTTAGCATATAGGTCACATTCAAGGTAACAAGGTCAATGACCTTGGTGTAATTTGAAAGAGCCTAACTAGTGGAGTATGCATACCAAATATGAAATCGCCATCTTTCATGGTTCAAAAGTTATGGCAAAGGTTAAAGTTTGCATACAAAAAACAAACCGACAAACAACAACAGGACAAAAACAATACACTTACCGGACCATTCATCCAGACGCATAAAAATTGATTTTTTAATGTGGGAGGTAACAGCAATATAGCACCCAGGATGACAAGTTGCAATGAGTAACAGGGCCGTATGTGAGCCTTACTCGGCCACTCTGGAGCACAAACTCTAACTGTGCACCTTTCACCAACTTGTGACAATGTCATGTATAATGCGAAATAAAATCAAAGCATTTTACAAAAAAAAAACAGATAAATGAGCCGATTTTTATTTTTATAATTATTATAATTTTTTTAATATAATTTATATGTAATTTTTATAGGTTTTTTCATACATCAAAGAGATATAATTTAAAAATCTCATTAAAGCAATAATTTTTTTCAGGTTTGTTGATCATTTTATGTCTAAAATATGACAGAAGTTGCATCAAACTTAAAAAAAATATTCTTAAAATTTATAATTAATTCCATTAATTTTAAGTGAAAACCAACAGTAAGAAACTAATTTCATCCATCTATTCTGATAACTTGAAAAATAAACATGATATTTTAACAATACAATTATAACTTACAAAATAAAACAGTCATAACCAAAAAAACCATAATAATTGCCTATATACAAGCATATATATCTATTTAGTTACATACAAAGATGTCTATTCCAAATATTTAATTTTCTTTAATTTCCCTTTCCACTCAGCAACAAACAGATTATTTTTTTACACACATAATCCCCATGGATCCTTCAGATCACAATTATCTATATAACGGAGGAAATGTCCTCCTGGGCTAGTATGTGGATACAGTGGTTATCACCGTCTTTAAAATTACTTGGCTGTCTGTTGTGATTCCATAAGGTTTAAATGGTTTGATCTTTGTAGTAGAAGGATGACCAGTGTATCTAAATGAAGATTTCCAGCCTGATTGACCACCACACAACCCGCTCCAAAGTCAGCTACACAGATATCCAGGTTTCTGTTCTCACTGATGTACTTAATTTTTCTATTTGCCAAAACAGAGGTTTACCCTTTTTATCAAACTGGATTGTTTGTTTCTCTTTGGAGCGTAAGTAACAAACTTTGGATTGTGTTTTTTCATCATGTACTGGGAAAAGGAGATCACCAGAGGAGGTGATACAGAGCTGTTTAGGTGTCCAGTCCTGCAATCTGATCATCTCCTCTGTCTGTCCATTCCTAACTTTATTCACTGTCTTTGTTGTCCCATCACAGTACACTAGATCTCCATCAACTTTCACTGCTATATCAGCTGGCCATTCCTTTGATTTTGTTTTGATTGTCTTGATAAATGAACCTTGAATGTTAAAACATTTCATATCACTGACTAGTCCACTTGTCCAATTTCTTTTTCACTGAGACAGGCAACAGAGCGGAGTTTTTTATACCCAGTATCCATAGTAGTGATAAGTTCTGGTTCTTCCAGCAGTTCTCTGTTTGATGTTTCTGGTTTTTTCAGTTTGTAGCCATTTTCTTCTGTTGTGGTAGATAAAGATGCAAGAGATCCAAACAACTTGTAAATCTGTTCTCCATTTACTGGTTTTGGATTAAACATTGGCAGTGATATTTGGACCTTGGGAGGAAGTTTCTAAATTCTTTGTTTCTGGAGCTGTATTGAAAGGTCAAGGACACTTCATTTGATTCTTCAATTTCCTTTAGGTTTTGCAGAGTTTGTTCAATAAGGGACTGTATTTGCTTTACTTAGTATGTTTCTTGAGAATGTCAAAGTGTTTTCTTTTTAAACTTTTTATTTCTTTCTTCATGGCAATGATGACATTGTCAATTTCTCTGTGCCATTGTTTTCCATATTCTGTCACTGCTGTTTTAATTTTTTTATATTCTCCTTCAAAATTAGCTATCTGTGTTTCTAGATCATTTGTGATTTCTTCGTATGTTGGAGAAATAATGTGTTGTAATTCCTTGTATCTTTTGCGATATCTTTTTTCTTTGAGTTGTATATTTCGGAGATTCTAAAAAATGTGCCCTTTATGTTGACTTGAGGTAAAACATGAAGGGCAAACATGAATGTCGCATTCCTTGCATTGTAAATCACAAGTTTTGGTTGGGTGTGTTGCACACTTTGGATAAATAAAGGTGGATTTTTTTTTTTGGAAATAAAATTTTATGTTTTTCGTATTCATCCCAAAGTGTTTTCCAATACATGGTTTACAAAGTTTGACATGACAGAAATCACAATACATCTTCTTTAGTTCTCACGATATCACATCTGATCACATCCTGGGCACTGAGGGAGGATCCATATTTTCTACAGATGATCTATTATCCAAAAATTGTTTTGACATTAAAATTGGTCTGCCTTTAATCCAAAAGATTTAGGCTGCTAAATGAAAAGTTACAAGCAGAAAATTTGGAAATCTCTTTTTTAAAAACTGTTTTAATTGCATATGTACAGATTGTACTTATTAGATATTTTATAAATATTCAATTGCAAACGACACCTTGAAAATGCTCAAATTCAAAATAAATTTGCAAGAATCAAGTTCTATAATAAGTTTTTAGACAATCTAGCTTTAAGGAAAATTCCTTACAATACGGATGAAATGACATATAAATCATTCTTCAGTACTTTATCTGTTATTTACATATAGATGAATCACACTACAACTTTACAGGTCATACGGTGGAGTTTGTTGTCGATCTAAAAAATAGAGTTATCTTTCGTGCATCGTTAATGTACTTGGAGCTTTGACTTATATACCCCACTGCTTGATTAAACGTTTTTTAAAAATCTGTTCAGAGGATCTGTGATTTGAACCGCTGACAATCCGATATTCAGATTCGCAACCCTTCTCCATATCTTAAACATTAAAATCAATTATGAAATGCATAATTAATACGTATACACCTTCATGACCGAGGAATGCAAATTTATTAATTAAAAACAGAAAACAACTATTGGTTTAATATAAACATGTAAGTACATGTATTCAGATTAAGAACTTGATTCAACAGCAATATTTTCATAAATGGTTTAGTCTTAATAATAAAATTGTTTTATTTTATTTATAAGTATATTTACTTATACTTATATAAGTATAAGTATATTATATAATTATAATTGAATATATTTAATATTTGAAGTTTCCATGAATAAAGATATACTTTTCTTTCGTTCTGACATGTTAAAAATGTCTATCTAAGAACATTAAAAACGTCTATCTATAGTTCTTATTTTGTCAAACGTTTTTTTAACAATGTTTTGAAAGCTGTCTTCTATTTTAATTGTTCTTTTAGTTATCTTTTTAAAAAATATTTTCTTTACATCCTGACAGAGTAAGTTTAAAGTAAAATCCTTTGTTCTACAATTAAATATTTACGTCATTCAATTTTTGTTTGTAACAGTTACACGCCATATAAAATAATCGAAAAATTATTTTATAACCTGTGGTTATTTAGATCATCATGGCTTACGTCAAAAACGTATCAAACCGCTTGAGTTGACTTTTTTTAAAACGTAAGATTTATTTAAAGACATTTTTAAAGGAAAAACTGTCGGAATTCTTATTACACTCATACATGGAAAGTCAGATCATAAGGAATGAATTTAATGGCTACCCAAATTAAACTGATATATTTTGGGTTGGAACAGCTTTCGTTTTTCTAAATTTAAACCGCTTCACAATTTATAATGCTTCAACTGCCCAAATTTGGGTCATACCATTATTGTCCTGAATTTTTTGAGATAAAATTTCTTTTTTTTTACTATAATCTAATGATTATTTTTTTAAAACAAGTTTTTCTCAAGGTTTGACCTTTTTGACTCGTAGTTCGTAATTAATCTTTCAATACAACAGGATTAACATATAAGTGAAGTGACAAGAAATACTTTTCTTAATTATTTACGTTTGATTAAATTGTAGCTACGTAACATCAATTCATTAACGTTATAAACTCTTAGACTGAGAATACATGTTTTATGCTTTGATATTTAAGCAATGAAGCATTATTTTTTTTTTGTAGATATCTCATAACTGCAACGGTGTGTGCAAACAATTGAGTAATGTGTGTTAGTGCGTTATTAGAATTCGCTTGCACACATTGTTCCAATTATGAGACTATATTTTAAAAAAAAAAGAATGATTTATTTCGAAAGTTAACATGTTTTAAACTCTCTGTCCTTACAGCGGATGTGATTTATATTCTAAAATGCATGTATTATTTTTTCTCCCCCATGGCACCTGATCCCACCTTGGATGTTTTTGAGGTCCGAATTTGCTTTGCTGATATGTTTTGTTGTTTTATGGACTTTTGAGCTTGAATAATGTTCTTTATTTGCACAGGTACAATTAATGTAACTGCTTTTGGTCAACGTGACCGTGATTTTTTATTTTACCTTATCACGTTGCACAACCTCGGCGTTCAACGTATGTGACGTCAAAATAAAACACATGCTTTAAACCTCCTTCCCGTGATATGGCGTTTTGAATGCTTTAGATTTCAATATACTTTATGTGCAAAATTAAGTGAAATGTAAATATTGATTAATGAAAAAATAATTGAAGAGAGTTGAATTTTATTTGTAAGATAGTAATTCAAAGGCAATATTATTCGTGGCAACTCTTTCAATTATACGACTAATGTCAATAAAAAAAGTAAATCCGAAAAATTATCAACCGGATAAGTTAAAAGGTTACATTTTTTGATCAGTATTCACAAAATCAATGGAATATACATACATAAAATATTTCTATTTAAGGTATTTCAATTTTTAACTTTTCCCTCCATCTCAGCAACAAATAAATAAGTTTTATCCACACATATCCCGTGAGGATACCTAGAGCACAGTTATCTATATAACAGAGGAATATCCACCCTGGTCTAGGATATGAACACAGTGGTTAAAACATTCTGCAGTAATGATCTGACTCTGACTGTCTGTTGTGATGCCACAGGGTTCAAATGGTTTGCTCTTATTTGTAGACAGGTGACCAGTGTATCTACATCTGAGTTTTCCAGCTTGATTGATCACTACTACAGCACTAGCGCCACACAGATATCCAGGTTTCTGTTCTCCCTGAGGCATTTAATTTTGCTA
>NW_026928075.1:0-33334 GCF_032062105.1 Saccostrea cuccullata | reverse complement strand
AATTCATTATTCTAAAGAATTTAATTTGTCATTTTTTTGGTTTTTTGCTATATTAGGCTTTACAATTACCTAACTTCAATAGAGCATGAAAGACAATTAAATTTTCAACATCAACATAATTGTTTTCAATGCTGACTGACGTTTTTCATACCAATTGTTAGTCCATTATTTATACACTGAATTGACTACGGATTTTTTCCGTTATTTCCTGATTATGACAATGAGCACACGGCGGGTGTGACCGGTCAGCAGGGGATGCTCACTCCTCCATGGCACCTGATCCCACCTCTGATGTTTCGGAGGTCCGTGTTTGCTCTGCTCTTGTTTTGTATATTTGTTTCATGGACGTTGAGATTGAATACTGTTCGTTATTTCCATATCCTTATTTCATCCAGAGAACGATAGGATGCCACTAAGAGAGATTTTTTAAAAATGCACTTCCTGTCTTTCAAACTGAAGAAATCTCATGTTTAAATTTTGAAACATGCATTTTAATCTAATTAAAATTTATTTAAATGTTCCAAATCCGCTACTGCTTCTCAAACATCTAACATCCCATTCGGGGTCACATCAGAGCGACCTTTCGATTATGAATACATGTACTAGTAAACACAAAAACTTTGGTCATCTAGATTCAAGCCTCGGTAAACAATTCTCAAATTAATTCCACGGCTACATATCATCATTATTGATACTGTCTTACGTTGAATTAAAGTAATTCTGGAATCAATTTCATGTATAGTATGTAGTCTGGCATCTGCACGTGAATAATGCAAACGAAAGAGCACAAACTATACAAGATACCCTCACGTCATACATAACACAGCTTATGCAAAGCATATTTTGTTTACTACAAAACTCCTCGGCTGTTTTGGTTCGGTGGTGAAAACAAGAAACCCATCTGATCTATAAGCCAAGATTTCGGAGGAACCGTTTTCTTTGGCTAATCGAAGATTCACTCTTACATGACCCCAAATATGATGTTGTTAGATGTTTGAGAAGCAGTAGCGGATTCGGAACATTTAATTTTAAGTAGATTGCATCCATCTGTGACATCAGTTTGGAAGTTATTGGTTTTACTATTAAGTAAAGTATTACAAAAACAGAATGCCTGTTATTTTTTCTCTGATAACATTGGACAAAGATATGCATACTTAAATATCATCATTTCATGCACTTTTTTCGGTACGTATTAGATGAAAGCATGCTAACCGCTTTTCAGTACTTTCAGTACTTTGATTTTTCTTTCCCCTGTGATATAATGTCAATATTTTAATGGAAAATTCAGAAATTCATCAGTAATTGGAGTCAAAACTTGCTATCTTTATGGTATTGATTTCCATTATCAGATTTATTTTTTAATCCATTTTAGAAATATAGACATTTTAATAAAACTAATAATTATCTTAATAATAATTAAATAAATTAAAATGATATCTCATTGAAACATTTTTAGATTCAAGTTTTTGTTTTTGTTTTTATGTTAGTTATTTCACTGTGTATTTCCCAAAGGAAGACCAACAGCCAGGCTTCACTTCACTTAGAGAATGGATTATAGATGGTTAGGAACAAAACATATCTTCCAGGTTGAGGACTGTATAGAAAATAAAACCCATTTTTGTTATTATGATTTAAATTACATGAGACAATGTCTCTTATAAATGTAATGCAAAATAATATCTCTTATATATATGGATTCCTTTACTCTAATTATATTAAATGTCATTTGTAAACTGTATTTTTTAAGACAGATTTTATTTAGGATTGACTTTTTAAATGATGACATGAATAGCAGGCCATACTTTCAGCACATGACAAAAACATTCTCTCAAATTACACAGAAATGGGCTATTTAGCATAGCTGACATTAAACATATAGGTGAGGGATAACATAATCACAATCATAAACAATGTGAAACAACTTTAAACGACCTACAAGGTAGATTACAAGCCTTTTTCACTGGGGTAAAATCTCGCCGAAATTCGCCATGGCCGCCGAACCCGAACCCGACTGTATAAAGATGAAGTCATAAAAATAACATAACACTGATGTAGTATTACATGATTTTTTTTTATTTTATTTCTTAAAAACTAACAATGCTTCTAACTGTCGAATTCTCCGACGAAATCATATTCGATCCGCTACTAGGACCATCCAGGGACTTCTCCGGTCTTCGGGGGGTAATTCGTAGATTTGATTGAGGCTGGTATTAAAAGTCACGGATTTCCTAGCCTGTGTGAAATTTCCAGGTATTTCATTTCGTATTGAATACATACTTTCTCCATCGCATCTATGTCCTGCCTACCCCGTATAAAACGTAGGTAAAACGTATTTTTGCACACGCCCCCCCCCCCCCCCCCCCCCCCTTACAGATGATGCAACAGGTATAAAAAAGATGATGCAACAAGTATAAAAAAGATGATGCAACAGATAGATGATGCAACAGGTATATAAAGATGATGCAACAAGTATAAAAGCCCAGGTATTTTTGCACACGGCACACAGCAGGTATATAAAGGGGAGCTGGGATTTGAGGATCAGTCTTGCTTGACATTTCGAACTTGACAGACGTGAAAAAATATTATGGCAGAAGCAATGATGAATACTCCAGACAACCCCAGCTATGTGAAACCTGAAGGGTATGTAGGAGCCCCCATGCCAGAGTCACAGGATGCAGTGGGATTAGATTTGGGCATGTATAATCTTCCAGAATATGCGAATAAAGAAGATATGGGCATCTTAAATACAACTCTGGATGGGATTGTTAACATGCTGTCTGCTCTTGACAACAAGATGAATGATATGAACAACAAGGTGAGTGATCTTAACAACAAGCTGAATTATATTGGTGAGAAAGTGCGACATCATGACAACACGCTGAAATATATTGCTGAGAAGGTGGGTGATCATGAAAACAAGCTGACTGATCTGAAAACTTACAACACCAGTGAATTTTGTTTGATTCGTGCCAAATTATCCAAATTAGAAGTGAAAGTTACTAACATGCAAGATAAAATAAGAGGAGGAAGCACTCACCAGAAAAAAGAAGGACAAGGGGAATCGGGAGAGAAAAAGAAAACTAGACAGACGGATCAATGTTACATCTGCAAAGAGTTAGGGCATTGGGCCCCAGATTGCCCCAAGAAAGATTTGTGCTACAAGTGCGGGAAATTTGGCCATTGGGCTAATCAGTGTACAGAGGATGAGGAGGATCAACAATTCGTCAAAGAAGTACAAAAACTGGAGAAAAAGCCTCAAGAGCCTAAGATCTCAGGGACCCACCAGACCAAACCTCCAGTGAAAGAAGGAGACAAAAAAGAGAAAAAAAAGGAAGAAAACAGAGAGAATCCAGGACCCAGCACTACTCACAAGAGGAAACTATCCCTGATGACCGATAAGGCACAGAAGAAGTAAATTGATGTATTTTTTTCACTTGAATAAAATCTGTGTTCTTGTTTCTATTGTGTGTTATTGTTTTTTTTTCAGTTTTCGGAAAATCACTGTGAATGAGTGACGTCATAATCAAATTCTTGAGTATTTGCCAAAATCGTAGTAGCAGCGTAGTGAATCGTAGTAGCAGCAGTAGTACAGTAGTGTATAATGTAAACACACCCCCGTATTTAGGGGGGCTATATGTACTGAATTGACCCACTTATCCCCTCCAGGGGCTGCACTCTCTTGACCCACCTATCCCCTCCAGGGGCTGCTATATTTTTTTGCACACGGCACACCTTACAGATGATGCAACAGGTATAAAAAGATGATGCAATAGATATAAAAAGATGATGCAACAAGTATAAAAAGATGATGCAACAGGTCGTAGTAGCAGCGTACCAATGTAAACATAGTGTAAACACACCCCCGTATTTAGGGGGCTATATGTAATGAATTGACCCACTTATCCCCTCCAGGGGCTGTACTCAGTTGACCCACCTATCCCCCTCAGCCCCAAAAGTGCACTCAGTTGACCCCCCCGGCCAGACGGTTTATACTACTTAGCAGTCATAACCTTTGTCAAACAATTCCGAGACTATTTATATGGAAGACCCTTTCTATTAAGAACAAACCATTCTTCGTTGACCTGGTTGAAGAATTTTAAGGAGCCAGAAGGTTTACTTGCACGCTGGATATCTCTGTTAGAAACATACGACTTCAAAATCTAGGAAACCAAGGAAACGTTGCAAAAGAGAAGGATGCAACCAATGCTCATCCGGAGAATGCTCAGTCAATGCTTTGAGCTCAGCAGCTACTCAAGATACAGGCATTACCAGGACCAGTAAACCCGAATCCAATTGGTTAGAACAAGGGAGTCTTCAGTACTTACAAGAACAATAAGCCAAAGACATGGCAATATCAAAGGTTAAACAACTTATCATTCATCGAAGAGAACGTCCGAAATTAAATGATCCTCTCCCAACAGTAAACACCTTGCTTCGCCAGTGGCAGCGACTTAAAGTGGAGAACAATATACTCTACAGAGTATGGGAAGAAAATGAAAGTGAAAGTCGTCTCCAGTTAGTTGCCCAAAATCTGTAAGGAGAGAGATTATGCAATATTTGCATAACAGTAAGACGTCGGGACATCTTGGACGCGAGAGAACTCTACATTTTATCCGAAATCGTTTTTATTGGCCAGGAATGACTGATGATGTTGCACGCTGGTGTCAAACTTGTCAACCTTGTTCAAAGACGAAGCCCGGTCCTGGACAAGGGAAGTTCCCAATGCAACACCATGAAGTATTTGGTCCTCTGGAATGTCTTGCCATTGACATCTTAGGTCCTCTATCGTTAACTAGAGAAGGAAAACAATACAATATGGTTGTTGGAGATTATTTTTCCAAATGGAAAGAGGCATTTGCATTAGAAGATCATACGGCTCAGACGGTTGCTGATAAGCTTGTAACGGAAGTAATATATTGGAGATAGTAAAATCCCGTACCACGCGATATCACCCTCAATCCGATGGTATGGTAGAGAGATTCAACCGCACACTCCAGCAAATGTTGTCTATCTTTGTCACTGAAAACAGATCTAATTGGGATGACCACTTGCCATATTTAATGATGGCCTATCGTGCCACGGTTCACGAGAGTACAAAATGTACCCCCAATCTGGTCATGTTAGGGAGAGAAATCAATCTGCCCATAGATGTTATAGCTGGTACCACTCCTACAAATCCACCAGAGATTGGCTGCTATCATTCTTACATAGAATGGATTCGCAATACCATGGAAATGACCTATGGAATTGTTCATGAAAACTTGCAATCAAATTTTAAGAAACAGAAACGATACCATGATGTTAGACTGAAGCCACGAGAGTTTGCAATAGACGATCTGGTATGGAGATGGTACCAACCAAAAGCAAACCAGAAATTAGGATCCGGTTGGACAGGATCCTACAGGAATGTTCGGAAATTCTCAAACATAACCTACGAGATAAAACATGAAACGACAGGAAAAACAGTTGTGGTCCATGTTGATCACCTGAAGCAATTACATGGCGACGGACTTTCAGGGAATCAATATGATTCTGACAATGAGCAAAAAGAATCTTGTCTATATGATGAAAGTTCAGACTCCAAGTGTGATACTATGAGCGATCACGAGGGAAGTGAGCCTTTGGCTTACTTATCGCCAGATCTAGATACGGTTCAATCGAGACGCGCTGATGCTTTCTCGCGGAAAGGAAGGCTCATAAAACCCGTTCTCGATATCTTCCTTAGAAAAATAAATAAGATAATGAAAGAAAAAGTGAGCTAGCTCACATACCCCACGCTCCCCAAAAACTTGACTGTGAAACACATAATGAAAGGCACAGCTAGTGCACTTTAAATACATAGTATAGATCAAAAACGGCAATAATTGCAAAAAAAATCTTCACATCAAAATGTCTTGCATATGAGGACATTTAAATGTGGAATGAAGTTTCTAGATAAATAATGGAATCAAAATTTCTTGGCATTATACAAATCCAAACATTAATTTGAAGTGGTTGGGGGGGAGGGGGGGGGAGAAATTTTCTTGAATAATAGGCAAAACTCTTTGGGATAAAATAATGGAATATGTCCTAAATATCTGCATAGGTTGACGAAACTATGTACAACAGTTTAAGAGGAGTAGTGCTGACAAACTGTTCATCTGTATATTCAAAATATGGCCAAAAAGTCTAAGTTTTTAGTGCGGGAAGTCCCGGAAAAAATAAAGTAATCGGAATTTCCTGGTAATATGCCCATCTACATATTGTGTCCTAAATATCTGCAAAGTTTGACGAAATTCTGTGCAGCGGTTTATGAAGAGTTGCGCTGACAAACTGTTCATCTCTATATAAAAGGTATGGCCAAATGCCTAAGTTAAAAAGTGTGGAAAGTCCCGGAAAAAATAATTGAATCGGAATTTCTTGGGAATATGCACATCTACACATTGTGTCCTAAATATCTGCAAAGTTTGACGAAATTCTGTGCAGCAGTTTATGAGGAGTTGCGCTGACAAACTGTTCATCTTTATATTCAAGGTATGGCCAAATGCCTAAGTTAAAAAGTGTGGAAATTCCCGGAAAAAATAATGGAATCGGAATTTCCTGGTAATATGCACATCTATACATTGTGTTTTAAATATCTGCAAAGTTTGACGAAATTCTGTGCAGCAGTTTATGAGGAGTTGCGCTGACAAACTGTTCATCTCTATATTCAAGGTATGGCCAAATGCCTAAGTTAAAAAGTGCGGAAATTCCCGGAAAAAATAATGGAATCGGAATTTCCTGGTAATATGCACATCTACACAATGTGTCCTTAATACCTGCAAAGTTTGACGAAATTCTGTGCAGCGGTTTATGAGGAGTTGCGCTGACAAAAAAAAGAGGACTGACTGACTGACTGACTGACTGACGGACGGGTCAAAAACATTATACCTCCCACAACTAGTTGCGTGGGGTATAAATATATATTTCTTTGGGGTGGTGTGTATATTATTTGTTTGTTTTAATGAAGCATAATCCTATGGAAGACCCAAGTTTATGTCTGTCTAGGACATGAGGATATTTAGTACATGGTATAAATTCCTAAGGTTGGAATTGGGAATCTACCAGGTGTTATTTCCCATGAGAGAATAGCGATTCTCTGAGTGAGGGGATGTGTACTTGTTATGTCGGAGAAATGACAGTTGTCATTGTTTTATAATTGGGTGGGGATAGGTTATACAGTTTATTTATTTTCCTTTCCAACTCTTTGCTGTTATAATGCAAGGCTTAGTAGTAAATAGAAACTATTCATACAGCTCTTTAATGATAAACAGATTCTATTTCAGGCTACAGATTTTCTAGA
This sequence comes from Saccostrea cuccullata, assembly GCF_032062105.1. Lineage (NCBI taxonomy): Eukaryota > Metazoa > Mollusca > Bivalvia > Ostreida > Ostreidae > Saccostrea > Saccostrea cuccullata. The sequence continues at coordinate 26,013 of NW_026928075.1, read as the reverse complement.
ATTATTCGCAGTCATGAGCGAAGTCAATGCTGTCCTCGGACAGTGCCAGACAGATTATATCGAAGTCCTCTATGATCCTTCAAGAATGGTCTGCCCCGTGCTAGGATGCAAAGGGACAAAGTTTCCCTCCAAATCCAAATTCTCTAGTCACTGGGAGGAGAGACACAAACTGTCAATTACAAAATACCTATGTTCGGTCAATGTAGTGCAGAATGTAGGTGGAGATCAGACATGGGGACTCACATTCGCCGAGCACATGAAAGCAATTAGGATAGAGTGGAGTTTATACTCACTAAGTGTGAGGTGATTCAGAGAGAAATCAGGGGTTATTTAGACCCAGGTCTCTACACATTCAAAGGAGGCTGCCTGAGAGAAGCTACTGACCCAGCAGTGACCCAGGAACAAGCTGATTCCAGTGCAGATGATGGAACTACGCCGGTGGATGTAGAGAGTAGTCTTTCTACTCAGACTGAGCCAACTGCGACAACAACCGCTCTCGAGGAAGGGGAAGAGACCAGCAACAAGAAGAGAAAGCTAACTCTCCAGGAGTATGGGACAGGGAAGTCCCACCACATCAAGCTACAGGGACCCAAACAACGTGGGTAAACCTACCGACCCTAAAGTCTACCAAACCTCCCAGAGACAGGTAATTCCGAGGAACTACAGTCATGCCTCATGTGGCTGTGCAACAGTATGGATGTTATAGGAAGAGCTAGGGCGATAGTGAAAAAGAGGATCGAGGACGGAGACAGAACGGAACTGGAACGAGAGAGGGAGATGAGGCGACAGCTAGAGAAGAAGAACCGCGAGTTAGAGGGCGAATTGAGGAAATTGCTATCTATGGACAAACTTTTCGAGGAGTAAGTGCGACCAACTGTGATGGACTGTGTAAATATGTGAAAGTTGTGACATTGTTTATTTATTGTTTTAAAAGTGTGTTTATTACTGTACATGTAATTGATTAAATGTCTGCTATCTTAAAGTTTCTGAATGTTGATACATGTGTATTCTAATTTTATAATAACTGAATGTATGTTACTTTGAATTATTACTTGGATTTATTAGACATACATGTGATTATATATGGACTAATGTGTATTTTGATTTTCGTCCACATTAGGTCTTAAGGAAGGGGGAGTGTGGTGGTTTTTACATGTATTTAATTGTATGTGTATGTAATTATAGTGTGTTTATGTATGTGTGCTATATTCATATTTCCCTCTATTTGTCATTACTTTTATTTAGAGATAACCCGTCCGGGTTGGGCGCGCCCGGGTCTATAGTACCCGGCCAAGATTTACTATTATAATATGTTATGTACTTTTGTGTAATCAAGAGCAGTCTACATTATTATTAATTATCGATTAGACGCATTTTGGGGACTGGGGCTAAATTTCTTTCTACTATAATGGTAATTATTGCATTCTTGGATTTTATATTATATTGTTTCATATTTTTTACGTTTGTTTTAAATTGTAAATATTGCAGCAGAATATAGAATCGAATTCTTTAAACACTGAAATTCTTGTTATTCTTCTATCGTTCTGAACTCGGACTTATGTACGGGACTAACCCCTAGACAGTCCCGTTACATTTCAATATAACTCTTGGCACACAAGTAGACTACATTAAGATACTTAATTTTTTTAATCGGTTTTTGATTTCGATGAACGGGTTTGCCGTGGTTACTAAAAATAGAACCTTCTGTGAAATTCTTTCAAAATGCTACTCCTCCTACAGTTTTTGTCTGATTTCAATATAACTTTGCACACAAGTAGACTACACTATATATACATAATTCTGTTCATCGGTTTTTGATTTCGATGAACGGGGTTTCCTTTGTTACTAAAAATAGAAATTTCAGTGAAATTCTTTCAAAATGCTACTCCTCCAACAGATTTGGTCTGATTTCAATTTAACTTGGCAACAAGTAGACTACACTAAGGTACATAATTTTGTGTATCGGTTTTTGATTTCGATGAACGGTGTTGATTTGGTTACTAGAAATAGAAATTTCTGTGAAATACTTTCAAATCCTAGTTTTAGTCTGATTGTAATTTATTTTGGCATGCAAGTCAAGTACACTGAGATTCATAATTATCAGTTTTTGTTTTTTTATTTTGATGATTGATGTTGCCATGGCAACTAAAATTGATAATTCTGAAAAATTTTATGAAAAGCTACTCCTACAGTTGTAGTTAATAAAAATAGCAATCTTGCTACAAAAAGTGACATAATCAAGGATCATTATTGTATTTATTGCTTTTTTAAAGTTTTAAGTCCTAACTGCTACTTTCTCTTCCCTTACTATAAGTACAAACCAGTAGAGCTACAATCTCGACAGAGACTTCTGGTTCATTTATATATATAATATACATTGTATCTTTGAATAATCAATTCAATCCAATTGAGGGAAAATAATTATGTATACATATAGCAGAACCTGGCAGATCAAGAATAGAAATTGGGATAGGTGATAAAACTAGAGACGATTCGATCATCATGTGAAAGTAATATTTGTCATTATTTATTGTGTAGATGCATTTACCTAAGTGATTTTCGGCATACAATAAAGATACTTGTTTATAGCAACTGTGATTAAAACAGGAAATGTAGATGTATGCAGCAATTGCCGTTATATAGAATTGATGTGGCTATTAATTGAACAATTATTGATGGCAATTCCTTCTGCTTGTACTCAGTGCAGAAAGTTGCCATTCCGAACAGAGTGTTCCTGCGTAAAGGCATATCAAAGTATGTCCGGATTTTTTGTAAATATCTGTACAAAATTCGCGGAAGAAAGTCGTTATAATTCGAGTGAATTTTACCCGCTGGATTCAAACAATTCGTCGGTTTCACCGCTGTTTACAATAACTTACAATATGTATCTGTTTATTCATCCAGGATTGTGCATTGCTGGGGTTATTGAAAACATGGTTTCAATGCTTGTTTTCTGTTCAAAACGCCTAAGAAAGGTGTCGTCAAACATTTATTTAGCGGCGCTTTCAGCAACAAGCATTCTCTTTTGCATTGTCAACTTTCTAGCGTGGTTAGAGACTGTGGATATCCATCTTATCCATCAAAAAATCATTTGTCAGACAGCGGTTTACGTTACTTATGTCTGCAGTTTTCTCACCGTCTGGTTCGTTGTCTGTGTCACATTTGAAAACTTTCTCATCACAGTTAACCTTAAATACGCTGTCGAGTTTTGTACGGTGGGCAAAGCAAGGTGGATTGTAGCGATTTTGACTGGTTCAGCCATTGGATTGTACACATTTTCTCTTTGGACCACCAATATTACTTACGCCAACGGAACCCAACATTGCTCCCATGTGCAGAAATACGAGTTTGTTATTCGAGCCCTTACTTATGCTGATATCATCATGACGTCAGTTCTCCCTTTCTTTGCGATGTTTTTATTTCTTGGCGCAATTTACGTCAAGCACACTCTGAAAAGGATTTCAGGTACGCCACAAGTGACATCCAATCCACGTGCCATGGTACGAAGACCTAGCAAACGTACTTGTCAGATGCTTACAAGGATAACAAGAGTGCTTCTTGCAATCGGACTTACATACACGGTGTTCTCGTTTCCAACAAGTGTTAACAGAATCCGTATTCTCCTTTCACATGAACCGGAGACGGGGAGGTCATACTTTGAATGGGCTATAAACCAGCTTTGCTTGATGATTTATTACTGTTCCTTCTGTATTTATTTTTTCATTTACCTTCGATTTAGTGTAAATTACAGAAAGGTCTTTACCAAAATGATTAAGTGTAAAAGATGAGTCTGTATAATTGTTTTCTGTAATATATTGTAAATACAAAAGTCCATAAAACCTACTTTGACACATTTGCTCAAAAATGCACTTTAAAATTATAGGAACAGGTAACTTAAATAAATTTTCGATGCAGTTAAACTTGTGCGAAACTGAAAGGTCGTATAGGATAAAGTATCTACAACTATATTCTTGATTCTTACATTCACTACAATACATGTAATTAACTACCATTCTGGTTGGAGAGGTATCTTGGGTCATCTTCAAAATAATGTCTGGTTGCTCAGGGCAAAATTATCGGGTCAGTCGGTTGGCAGGAATTTTTTTAAAAACAAATTTATTGACAGGATAAGAAGAATAAAAAGAAACAAGAGGCCCAGGGGCCACATCGCTCACCTGAGCAATTGGCTAGGAAAAAGCACATATGAGATCGATCAGAACTAAGTTTACTGAAGGGGGGGGGAAGGGGGCTTGAATTTTAACCCCCCAGGGGTCATGATTTGAACAAACTAGAATCTACACTACCTGAGGATGATTCCCTATAAATATCACTAAGCATGGCTTTGAAGTATTTGAAAAGAAGATTTTAAAAGGTTTCCCTATATATTCCTATGTAAAACTTTGATCGGCCATTAGGCCCCAACCTACCCCCGGGGGTCATGATTTGAACAAACTTGAATCTACACTACTTGAGGATGATTCCACAGGAGTTTCATCTTTCATGTCTCAATGGTTCTTGAGAGGAAGATTTTTCCTATATATTCCTATGTAGAACTTTGATCTACCATTGTGGCCCCACCCCACCCCTGGGGGTCATGATTTGAACAAACTTGAATCTACACTACCTGAGGATGATTCCACACGAGTTTCATCTTTCCTGGCCCAGTGGTTCTCGAGAAGGAGATTTTTAAAGATTTTTCCTAGATATTCCTATGTAAAACTTTGATCGGCCATTTTGGCTCCACCCTACACCCGGGGGTCATGATTTGAACAAACTTGAATCTACACTACCTGAGGATGATTCCACACGAGTTTAATCTTTCCTGGCCCAGTGGTTCTTGAGAAGAAGATTTTTAAAGATTTTTCCTAGATATTCCTATGTAAAACTTTGATCGGCCATTTTGGCCCCACCCTACCCCCGGGGGTCATCATTTGAACAAACTTAAATCTACGCTACCTGAGAATGATTCCACATGAGTTTCATCTTTTCCTGGCCCAGTGGTTCTTGAGAAGAAGATTTTTTAAAAATGCCATCAATTTTTCTCTAATTCATAATTATCTCCCCTTGGAAAAGGGCATGGCCCTTCATTTGAACAAACTTGAATCCCCTTCACCCAAGGATACTTTGTGCCTAGTTTGGTTGAAATTGACCCAGTGGTTCTTGAGAAGAAGATGAAAATGTGAAAAGTTTACAACGACAACGACAGACAAACGACAAATTTTGATCAGAAAAGCTCACTTGAGCCTTTGGCTCAGGTGAGCTTAAAATCGTTCCCTTAAGTAAAAGAAGTTTTCAGTCGGGTCACTTTAAGTCAGCCGGTCAGGAGAGGGTAACCTAACATTTCAAAGGATTACCTTGGTTACTGTGAGCTAAAATTGCTGTTCATAAATACTCGTGTGTATTGTATGACGTCATGTAAAGAAAAAAAATTAAAAGCCAAAAGCAAGAGCATATTAATAAAGTTTTTTTTCAAGACCTCTTGTAATACCACTTGTTGCTTTGAGAGATTCATATTATTTTTCAATGTTTATAAACAGTTTGAAATTCTAGCAATCGTGGTACAGCTGATGGTAGTTCCATGCTAATTGCTATGCAGTTTGTTGGGAATTTTTCCACTGGAGAACGTCTTATCCGTCCTAAGGGAGGAATTTGAAGAGTTTCCAACCAACGGCGACGATGAAGTGCTTAAGGTCAAGATCAAGTAAATAACTTTGGACTAATTTTTTGGTGCTAAATCCATTATGACGTCATAATCAATTTCAACTTTCTTTTCCCGTACTTTACGGCTTTAGAAGAATTTTGTAGAAAAAAGGTTATTTTCATGACATTCAATTTGAAATTATATGAAAAGTAAACCGGATACCTTCATTAGATTTGATATTGATTTAAAGAAGAGGCCACGAACATACTAATTACCGTTTTCTGAGAGACTGTAGGCAGTCTGGATACATTTCTTTGTCGAATATGAAAAAAAAAATCCCATATTCATGACTGGTTTTCTTAATTTTTCATTGAAAATGACAATTTAAATTACAGTTTTCAATCTTGTTTACCTACAAATTATGCCCCGAAACACCTTATTTGACCAAGCTAAAGTTGTGAAGCATCAATAAAGGAATTTATTTCTCAAATTTGATAAATCTGTAGGCACCATTCATTTACTAGATCTTGACCTTAACAACGTAAGTGAAACACATGGAGATAACGAACAGTATTCAAGATCAAAAGCCCATTAACAGTACAAAATAGAAGAGCAAACACGGACCTCCAAAACATGGGACGGGATCAGGTGCCATGGAGGACTGAGCATCCCCTACCGACCCGGTCATACCCGCCGTGTAAATTATTATATGTACGTGTAGATTTGGCTATTTTTCCCGCTGCACGTGTTATCAACTGAAACCGCTATTTATACAGTTGACAATGATATTACAATAACTAATTACACAACTTTAGTTTGTAATCTCGTCCACTTTACGTGGTTGTTCTTTTTTCGAGTCGTGCGTCGTATGTCTAATTTTTAAGCATGTTTGAATCTGGCTCAAAGAAGTCAGATTTCTTGAGGCTTTCTGTAAAACAACATATTAACCAACTTAAGGTATTCAATCCCTAATAGCAACAGATTCAATGAAATTCAATACGTAACAGATATGTAGGTGTTGAATACTCGGTATATTTAAGAAATCAAGTCCGCGTTTTTGTGAATGTTGCAGGGTAACCTCCTCGGTCTCGAAATGTTGTTTGAAATATAAACGCGACTAGCTTTTTTTTTCTACTAGGGCCACTAAAATACGGCCGATCGTTTCCTCTTTAGAGAAACGAATTAGGTCACTATGTCTCGATTATGCTGTTCCATTTCACACCGGAGAGGAAATTTGTTTGCTCACCTGTGTATGGAATGCAGACTATTTGAACTTTCGTTGCATTAAAAATACCCTTCTTTAATTACAAATTTGTTTGTAACATATATTAATTTTAATGAATATACAATAACAAAATCACGTTTCTATATTACTGCTTTAATTAGGACTAAAATCATGTTTAAATTGCGTAAGGAGGTCCGTGGAACAGTCCCGCCTAGCTATAACAAGAGGCCCACGGGTCTTATAGGTCACCTGAGTATCGTGTAACAACTTTCCAACAATTGAATTTGGTTTGTGCTTGAAACCAGAGGCCATGAAATTCGCAATTTTGAAAGAGGCACCAATGCTTATCATAATTATACACTTAGCAATGCTTACTAGATAGTCACTTAACACCCATAGGTAGATCAGAGTAACTAAGAGAAAAAGCACTTTCTAAATTTCAGAATTTTCATTCTAAACCAGTTGTGCACCCCACCCCATCTCACAGGAACCACTGACCCTGGGGCCACATATTTCAAAATATTGTAAATTTTATCATAAATGTTATTTCATCAAATATAGTTGATTAATACTAATGAGCAGATTTCAAAGCATTAATTTATTTTCAGACTATACAATCCTCCCCCCTTCCGATACCTCTGACCCAGGGGGCATGAAATTAACCATTTTGCTAGATGCACCTTTCCTCATCATAAATATATATATACTTAGATCATTGACATAATACCCAGGAGCAAGAAAAGATTTTCAAAGAATTAATGTATTTTCACTATATAATCAAAAGAGCCCCCCCCCCCTCCAGTCCCCTTACACCAAATAGCAAAACCCCTGACATAGGGACCATGAAATTCACATAATTGGAAGAAGCACTCTTGCTCATTATAACTATGTACTTAGTTAGTTTATTTAATACCCAGGATCAGAGGAGAATTTTTTTTAAAACATAATGCATTTTCTCTACATAATCTATATAGCCCCGCCCTAGCAGTAGAATCCCTGACCCTGGGGCCAAGAAATTCAAACAATATGGAAGAGGCACTCTTGCTCATCATAACCATGTACTTAGTTACTTTATTTAATAACCCAGAGCAAAGAAGATTTTCAGAGATTCAATGCATTTTCACTAAATAACCAATAGAGCCCCGCCCTAACACCAAAACCCCTGACCCTGGGGCCAAGAATTTCATAATTTTGGAAAATGCATTCTTTCTCATCATAACTATGTACTTAAATTATTTAATACCCAGGAGCAGAGAAGAAGATTTTTAAAGAAATAATGCATTTTCACAATATAATCTATGAAGCCCCGCCCTAGCACTAGAATCCCAGACCCTGGGGCCATGAATTTCACAATTTTGGTAGATGACTCAATGCTCATTACAATCATGCAAACAGTTTGACTGCTTGATGTGCAGGAGTAAAGAAGAAGATTTTTAAAGATTTCATTAATTTTAGTGGTTTTTGCCCCACCCCCCAGGCCCCAGGGACCATGAAATTCACAATTTTTGTTCCCTTTTACCCATAGATACTATATGCCAAATTTGGTTGAAATTGGTTGAGTGGTTTCAGAGAAGAAGCTAAAAATGTTCAAATGTAAACGAACGACGAACGACGACGGACAAAAACAGATAGCAATAGGTCACCTGAGTTTACTCAGGTGACCTAAAAACTGACATTCATCAGCGACTTCATATGCAATTTACAGTTTTCAGACTGCAAAAAACGACACACCGATGTGGTCTGAACATATATTATTTCATTCTCGAATCAAATATGCATTTCAATTGTACAGGTTTTACAGTACAGTTTTGAGCTGATAATCTTTTGATGTAAATGTTCGTGATTTATTGGAGAATAATGTCCGCGGCATTTCTTTGTTCTCGGCAATAATCGTAGTAGAATTAGACATAATCCCCATTTATTACTATTTGCATGCAATAGTGGGAGGTGTCCTTATTTATGACATTGAATTTTGGTCAGAGTTATCTCCTTTTATTTTTGATTAATAAAAAAAAATCAAAAAAAATTCATCTGGTAAAAAAAATGTTTTAATTGTCATCCTTTTTGTAATGTTTCAATGCATCTTTCCACCACAGTACTCAATTACATTCTAATTCGAATTTTTTATTTAAAACATCCAGAAAAAACGTTGTTCCCCATAGACTTCAATGCAATCTTCGTTAATAACTTATTTCTTAGTTAATGAATTTTTTTGAAACTTTCTCGCGGACAATCCTTTTCTACTATAAAATGCTTAGATTTAATATCGGAGTATTATGTACTTGATGGATAATTAAGGGTAGAGAATTTGGTCCTATTAGGGATGGAAATCCTTAACTGACCTTTGTTGATTTCATCATTTTCTCCAATTGATTGCTTTCATTCTCCAATAGAAGGTATTGTCACAAAAATTAGGATAAACTGATCGTGAGTCGGACACCTTTTTTTTTTTAACACAAACTGTATTCAATCCAATGAGTGCACAGCGATAAACTTTGTTTTAATGTTCTCCATCGGGGCTCCTCTAGCGTTTTCCTTTACTGCTTTAATATGTTCGGAATTGAATAAAATCTTACAAAAGAAGGAAAAGTTACAAGTGACCGTAAGTCGGACGCCATGTGATCGAAATGAAATATGGAGATAACGAACAGTATTCCAGATCAAAAGTCCAAAAAACAATACAAAATAGGAGTAGAGCAAACACGGACCTTTAAAACATCAGAGGTGGGATCAGGTGACATGGAGGAGTGAGCATCCCCTTCCGACCGGTCACTGCCGTGTGCTTCTTGTCATGATCGGAAAATAACGGAAAAATCCGTCGTCAATTAAGTGAATAAATAATGGACTAACAATTAGTCAGAAAAACGTCAGTCAGTATTTGACTCCATGAAAAATTGCATTTGCTGACAAGGTCATTGTATCGATCATAGAACTTACGAAATGATGACTGTAACCGAACCTGCGGAAATTCTTGTTTCATCAACTTATTTGTCAATAATTTACTTCGTTGTAGAAATTGTTCATACGTAGAGCATGCTCTTGCGTATTTAATCAACTGAGATTTGTAAACTCCGTATGCAGGTGATGAAGGTATATTGCTGCATAAGTAAGTGAAGTTGACGATAGAAAAGTTATAGTCATCACGTTTATCATAGAGCTTGTTTGTTAAATTACCATTAATGTTTTTTCAAGTAAAATATCTAAATATGAAACATATGTGTCAGACTCTGTGGTATCTTATCTCAAGCTCTCCAGGATATATAGTATCGACATAAGAATGGAAATTACTATTATTAATTGATAGTACGTCGTCAATATATCTAAATGTCGAGATGAAAGTCACAGCAAGTGTTTTCTTCTTTTCACGCATAAAATTTTGCACTTATTCTGCTTTATATGAATACAAAATATGTTTGCTAATGACAGGGCACAATTGATACCCATGGGAATTCAAAGAGATTGTTGGAAGACCTGGTCTCCAAAAACAACATAGATATTGTCAATCAGAAACTCAAGCATCTTTTTGATGTCGACTTCAGAGTACTTGTGTATGTACAATCAGAATGCTTTTAAACAAAATAATTTTGCAAATGATTTTACAGCGTGATAATACGAATCGTGCAAGCGGTACATTCGAAGGAATTACTGATTGAATCTATCGAAAAGAACGAGAAAAAATATTAGAAAAAAAATGTTGAAAGTATTTAAAGGTAAATTAAAATACTTATCAAAATATAATTTAGCCTGACGTTGTTACCGATGCCGATATTTGACCTTTAAAACGAAAGGTGTCTATAGCAGTTAAAAGGAAATAAAATAAATGTAGCTTGCAATGCAATGTTTCCAAAACATATATATTGAATAATTCATTAAAGTTGGATAGGTACTCTATTTGACATCTTGGATAAATCAGTCTTCCATAGTACAGTGTATGTTATCGTAAGCCTCATCCATGTTTAGCATTCTCCTGTGGATATCGATCCCACGTACATATCCTTTTTATTTATATATAAAAATAGTATCAATGTGTCTGACATTAATTTGTTTTTTAAATGCAAAAAAAAAAATGAAAAGGAAAACAAGATGCCCATGGGCCACATCGCTCTCCTGAGTAACTTTGGTGATGCCGTTCTGTACCAGATTTCTCCGCTTGTAATACCTATTGTGGCCTCGTCGTAGCCCCCCCCCCCCCCACTATGTCCCAATTTTAACAATTTAGAATCTACACTATGCCAGGATGCTTTCACATAAGTTTCAGCTTTTCTGGCCCAGTGGTTCTCGAGAAGAAGATTTTTAAAGTTTATTTCTATATAATTTTTATGTGAAACTTGGATTCCCTTTTGCGGCCCTGCCCAATCCCTGGAAGTCATGATTTTAACAATTTAGATTCTACACTACCCAAGGGTGTTTCCACATAAGTTTCAGCTTTTCTGGCCCAGTGGTTCTTGAGAAGAATATTTTAAAAGATTTTTTCCTGTATATTTCTATGTTAAACTTTGATTCCCTATTGAGGCTCCGCCCAACCCCCGGGGGTCATGGTTTAAAACAATTCAGAATCTACACTATACCAGAATGCTTCCACATAAGTGTCAGCTTTTCTGACCCAGTGGTTCTTGATAAGATTTTTTAATGACCTCACCATATTTTATCTTTTCTTGATTATCTCCCCTTTTGAGGGGTCTTAACCCTTCATTTTAACAATTTAAACTCCCCTTCATGGATGCTTTGTACCAAGTTTGGTTAAAATTAACCCAGTGGTTCTTGAGAAAAAGTAAAAAATGTGACAAGTTAACAGACAGATGGACGGTCGGACGGTACAGTGGTTCTTGAGAAGAAGATTTTAAAAACATGCCACCAAATTTTCACTAAATCACAATTATCTCCCCTTGAGTGAGGGCGTGGCCCTTCATTTGAACAAACTTGAATCCGCTTTACCCAAGCATGCTTTGTGGCAATGTTGGTTGAAATGTGCCCAGTGGTTCTTGAGAAGAAGTCCAAAATGTGAAAAGTTTACAGACAGACAGACAGACGGACGCCGGACAAAATGTGATCAGAAAAGCTCACTTGAGCCTTCGGCTCAGGTGAGCTAAAATGATAAACTAAGTAATTAAAGTCTACCCCTGGCCATTACAATATTATAACTAATATATGTATTTTAAGCCCTTGGTTTTTTAGCTCTACTGGTCAGAAGAGCTTATGCGATAGTAAGGTGTCCGTCGTCCATCCTTCTGTCTGTCTGTCTGTCCGTCTGTCTGTAAACAATTTTTCAAAATGCTACTCCTCCTACAGTTTTGGTCTGATTTTAATATAACTTGGCACACAAGTAAACTACACTAAGATACATAAAATAGTGCATCGGTTTTTTATTTCGATGAACGGTGTTGCCATGGTTACTAAATATAGAATTTTCTGTGAAATTCCTTTAAAATGCTACTCCTCCTACAGTTTTGATCTAATTTCAAAATAACTTGGCACACAAGTAGACTACACTAAGATACATAAAATAGTGCATCTGTTTTTGATTTCGATGAATGGTGTTGCCATGGTTACTAAAAATAGAATTTTCTGTGAAATTCCTTTAAAATGCTACTCCTCCTACAGTTTTGGTCTGATTTCAAAATAACTTGGCACACAAGTAGACTACACTAAGATACATAAAATAGTGCATCTGTTTTTGATTTCGATGAACGGTGTTGCCATGGTTATTAAAAATAGAATTTTCTGTGAAATTCCTTTAAAACGCTACTCCTTCTACAGTTTTGGTCTGATTTCAAAATAACTTGGCACACAAGTAGACTACACTAAGATACATAAAATAGTGCATCTGTTTTTGATTTCGATGAACGGTGTTGCCATGGTTATTAAAAATAGAATTTTCTGTGAAATTCCTTTAAAACGCTACTCCTCCTACAATTTTGGTCTGGTAGACTACACTAAGATACATAAAATAGTGCATCTGTTTTTGATTTTGATGAACAGTGTTGCCATTGTTACTAAAAATAGAAATGTCTGTGAAATTCCTTTAAAACGCTACTTCTTCTACAGTTTTGGTCTGATGACAATGGCTTCTTTTCTCATCCTTTGTTATAAGTACAAACCAGTAGAGCTACAGTCTCGACAGAGACTTCTGGTTTTTCTACACTACTACATTTCAGAATATTTACACAACGTGGTATCGTCTATTTATAGCACATTGACATATTTGTTTGCATTTATACAGGAAATCCTATATTTTATTAATTCATGTACATACCCTTAAAATCTTACGATGTTAATTTGTTTTACTTGATTTTAATTGAGTCAAATAAGAGCCTGGCATTGCCATAAATGTACACTATTGTTGGAGTCATGGAAGTTGTTTACAACCCGCTGACATCTTTTACATATTACCCATAGTTTCGTATTTTACCAAACTTGTCAGTTTTCCCCGTCTTTCCTTTTCCTGTGTTTGCAGTTTTGTTCTTGCTTCTCTTCAATGCCTTCTTTTCCTGTTTTTCTTTTTTACTTTCTTTTGCTTGTTTTTTGTGTTTGTATGCTTCGTCGGCCGTAATAACAAAGTAGTGCGTTTCGGGCTTGTTGACCTAACTTGATTTTGAAGCCCTGAAAAAGGGATCTGGAAGTGACAGAATATTTTCCTCCGAGTTCTCATTCTGAATAAATGGCAATAACCGTTTCAAACTCCGGAGACGTAGAATGCTCCACAGAATGGTCAGAGGTTTCTTGAGAGCACGCAGTTGCGTACAAGTTGGCGGGTTTGTAAGCCTCGTCTGGGATAGCCTCTTGGTTGAACGGAAAGATGCCAGTTGCTTTGAACCCATTTTTAATTACTGAGGGTTCCGTGGCAGATTACCATGCTTTACTAAACATCCGGAAAAACTGTCCATGGCCTACTGGAATTCTAGTACATTGAATAAAGTTGCGAAGTTCAGAATAGAATTTCATGTGTTTTTTTAGAGATTTAAAAAAGCTTCTATCTAAAGGTTGAGTCCAGTGGATCGTATGGCTTGGAAGCTCTATGATTATTATGTTTTCCCTTCGCGCCAGTTCAATAAACTCCACGTTGTTGTGTGAACTATGATCATCGCATACAAGTAGTTGAGGGCGATGTTGCCCAATGAAATGCAGAAATGTTGACTCAAACCACAACCGTCCTATACATGTACCATCCTTAATCCACCCAGACTCTGTCAGGGTGCTATTTGCGTTTTTAATCGGAGTTGTCTGCAAATACTCAGAATCGTAACTATTCAGACTTCGTTTGATTTTGCCGGGAAAAATGAAATGAGGTGGGACTGTAAAACCATTTGCATTCGCGCAAACAATTACAGTAACAAGTTGTCGCAATGTGGAACATTTGTCATGGACAGCTTTTGACCCCTTCTCTGCCACATTTTTTCTTGACGTGGGCCAAAGTAAGCCCGGTTTCGTCCTTGTTCCAAATGTGTTCTGCCTATAATTTGTTTTCATCTAGCACTTTCCCGAGTGCAAGGAAATTTTTTTCTACTCTCTCCTTTGTCATAGCAGCATGTCTGCTTAAAGCAGTAGCTTCTGGTGACCTTAAAGAAAAGCTGCTGTGTCTTTTGTGTCACATTTCAGAGGGATTTTTATTTTTAAGTGGGACATTTTTTGCTTTTGCCATTGCACTTGCTGCACACATAAAATTATATTTACTAAATTCTATCCCTAGAGCCGCCCTTTCTTTTGCCGTCTCTATGAAATCTTTTTTTATCATCTAGAGATAGTTTGGGATTGATCCCCATACCCCATCCTCTTTCACTTTCCCACTAACTCTATCATTCAGAGTTGATGAGGGAACAGAATATTTCTCTGCGGCTTTTCGGAGAGAGTAATAACCTGATCTCACTTCAGTAATTGTCCGGCGCATATTTTCTGGATCTCAAGCTCCATAGACTCTTTTTTCTTCGTCTGACACCTTAGCATCTGTAAAGTAAAAAATATTGTGTAATTTTTCACGTTTTTCTAGCAAATGTACACGATATTTGAAACTACAAGAGCAAAAAATTCTATATCAACCATGTCTCCTCGTTAAAAATTCACATCTCTAAAATTTTTATTTTTTTTCTTGGGGAGGGGGTGTTACAAGTAAAATATTTTATCATTTATATTATTTATGAACTGTCATTTATTAAAAAGAATATTTAATCGCAAAAAGTTTATTATCTCTTTAGTTATTGAAAGGGGTGGGGGTACAAATAAAATATTCTTTATTGTTTTTTCCCATTTTTGACCTTCTTAAAGAACAGTCATTTATCAAAAAGAATTTGTATAACAACATACTCCAAATCATCATTTATTAATTCATTCACAATCATATACGAGTCTGTTTCGATATAAATATTAATTTCGTATACACCAGCTGTACATTACAATCACCACACTTATAATTCATACTTGTCTAAAACTTCTTTATCACGAGTGTTTTGTTCATCTGTCGTGAAAAACCCGATGTTACACTTTTGGAGAAAACCACATTCTTAAATTGAATTTTTCAGGAATTCCCTTCGGTTTTAAATAACATTTGTCGTGGATAAGATTTTCCTCAAGGAGTTTAGAAAATTAAAGTGCTTGTTTTGGGGAATAATCCGTATCTGCATACAACGCCACAGCATGTTTATCTTTTGGGTTAAAAGGTTCATTTCTGTATATGTTACCACCTGTTGAAATGAAATATGGTATACATGTGGGCGGATTGACTATATTTATTAAAATTTCGCATTTTAACTACGTTTCTAAATACCTAATCGAACGATGTCTTTGAGAGTAAAGTTAGACTAGTTTGTGTGCGCAGGTGGATTGAGTTGGTGAACACTTTCTTTGATTTACCATTGGTTACGAATTTTCATTGGCTAATATCATAATGAACCATCAAATCAGATCGTTTCTTTTGTAATATAAGCTAGCCAAGTCTAAATTCAAATTACTGCAGATCCGGCGCCCTGATTAGACACTTCAACCTCGCACAAGGTATTTTATTATATATTTATAACTTTAAATTACAATTTTCTTAGTAAATAAACGACTAAGATTATCAGAAATAAAGTTTGATATGTATATTCTTGTCATACGTAATGCATTACTATGTATAAATTGTATATATTTACATTTACTTATATTTTGTTTTTGTAGAATCACCTTACATGTTCTGTGAATAAATATAGAAACCTACAGTGTCATCATTATTTCACTTGGTCACATACAGATTTACATTAGAATATTTAGATGCTTTGATTTGGGTATGATCGGACGATTTTGGACAGAGTTATACCCCTTGAACTTAGAAAAATTCCAATAATTTGCAGTTTCCGTTCATCTTCTTCGCAGAGGTTGATCATATTGAAATGATATTTGATATCCAAATTTATTACAAGAATATCTAGTTCAACTTTTGTTTTGGGTAAGATCGAACCATTTTGGACAGAGTTATAACCCTTCGACTTTCGAAAATTCCAATTATTTGGGGAAGGGGCATAAGTGTTTTACAAACATCTCTTGTTATTTTTAAATTAAGGTTTTGGTTTATAAACTACTGAAGCTGGTAATTAGTTGTTGAAATGCAATATCTATGTCTTCTTTTGACAATGCAAATAAGATAAAGGCAAGAAAAACATTTTTCAGTTGCATGCCTGTTTGTTTACTATGCAGGAACTTTTTTTGGGTCTTGGTGAAAGAAGTCCATTTTCTCTTCTCTCTGAGTGCCCACCCTTGTGTTGTTTTTTTCACTGGTACCATCAACACTGTTTAAAGATGAAGCTGATATGTTAAAGGTATTCACAGAGAGTTGAACTTCGAACCGTACAGCAATTTGGCTTTATCATGCATGGACCAGCCATGATCATAATCACAATTGCCAATTGTTCAATGGTATTCCACTGCTCCCTGAGATGCAAACGGCCTTGTACATCCATCCTTTGGACAATCAAAACATCCATCCCGCTTCGTTCGTTTCTCTCTTTGAAAGATTTCATCTGAAATACAATTGAAAGTATGGATTCATTTCAATTTAAGGTTTTTTGGACATTGAAAATTATAGTACAATACCTGTTTCATTTCATCGGTTGATGTAACATCATGACCTTCATTGATGTATCGCTTTACAGAGGATTTTATGTGGGAAGCTCTTCGATCACACGGACCTGTTTTTAAAAAGCAGAACAGATGAACTATGCATACATAAATAACAAAAGAAAAAAGGCTCTAATTCACAAAGATCGAATGCCATTCATTTTTCTATCTTTGGTTTCTGAGAAGTTGTATGTTTCGATGATGGGTCCAAGACAATTCTTTAAAGAGATAAGCAAGGAAGTGTTTTTGTACAACCCGCGTTGTCAGAAAACAGGTGAACTTCTTGAAAAACCTGGTATCATTTGTTGTCTTTCACTGTATCCTGTATCAAAGATGCTGTAACATTTCCATCCTTGGCAACCTAATGAATATGAGAAAATCTATGCAAATAGAATAATAACAATGTATCATTTTTTGAGAAAAGACTGAAATTTTATTTAAAAATTATTCAGTGAAGACAGATATAATGGCTTGTGATAAGAATATGTTTCGTGAGTTTCACTCTTGATATTGTGTCCCTCTTTATGTCAACACCGAAATGTGCTCCTCTTTGCAAAACAATCAGATGGTCCTTCTCGGTATTTTTGTGGTAAAAACTTCATGGCCTAGTCACATGTAACGACAATTCGGCCTTCCATCAGATTTCTCACAAAATCGATTCAAGCATCTTCCTGGTTTGTTGCCACCAAAACAGGGCATTCTTTTTGTCAAATCAAACCTGAAAATGAAATTTATCATTAAAGAATATAAATATATTTATATGCACATACATGAATAAATCTAAAGAAAACAAAAATGTGAATATTTCCTTTATTCTTTAATTCGTAGAAAACTTTTATAAAATTTAGCTTTAAACATCTCGAAAAATATCAAAATTTCTTAAACTAGATCATTCTGCACGGCCATTTCTTCAAAGTAGAAATGTTTCTGGAAAAAAATATCTGCCCTGTATACATGTACATTAAATGTTCATGTATTCTGGTGATACATTTTTTCATGTTTGAATATTCATGATTAAGAGAATAATGCATTTAGATTTTCTAAATTTTCTTATTATTTGGTCAAATAGGGACCCAAGAGGCCAAATTCCATGGCGACCAGGTACACGTGAAAAACTTCTGACACCATTGGTGCACCGATGGTAAAAATTTCGTCAAAATCAGAGATATGTCGTTTTAAGCCCATTAGTAGATTTTTAGGTGATTACAGGGAATGCATATTAATTTTCGTGGTACGTAGGTCGTTTTATTGTTTGTAAATTGGTTTTGATACAAAGCTTCCTGTTTTTTTCTAGTCTGAACATAAATGTACGAAATATAACTTCTACCAAAGTCATTATGCCAAGGATGTAAAGAAATAGGTACCTTTATTATTATAATAATTTAGCTTTTATTATCTACTTTCTTTCATCTTTGAAATTCCGACTTGATTAACTATTCTGAATTGAGACTAACCCCCAAACCATCATACATGCTTTTAGTCTTCCTATTCATAATTATTAATCAATTCAGAAACTTAAGGACTGGTTCATTCATTTATATCTGGGCTTGATTATGACTTCAGTCTTTAGCGTTATAGCTCATCTATATTTATATGGTAATGAGTCTGCTTCACTTTCAAAAATAGAAAAAAATGAAATATATTTAAAAATTCTGGGTATGGGGGTGTTTGCGTATACTTAAAATACATGTTATTAAATTCTCGTAGTGTCATTTATCACCTTGTTCTATAATTTTTTTTGTTATCTGCACCCAATAACTGGTCCCATTTATGGAGTTTTATTGACCAAAAACATATTAGGTTATCGAAGTTAACCTCGTGTTGTTTGATCATTGAAAAAAAATATGCACGGTGCTTGTAATTAATGATTTTTTAAGCGTCATGAGTACTCGGTGTTCACAACTTGTGTTAAATTGGTAATGTATTGATCGCTCATCAGATTGTTTCACTCAAATTCAAAAAGCAAATGGAGATGATGGACTTTAGTGACACCGGGAATTTGAACGAATCTTTATCAGAGAGTATAGTGCCCCCGATTTTACAAGGTTCTTTCGGAATTTTCGGAAATCTTCTTGCTCTTATCCTGCTTTTCTGTTACTCCAAATCGCATAAATGGGGAGCATTCTATAAATATGTGTTTGCGCTGGCAATAACAGATTTATGCGGACTGTTATTTCACTACCCCGTAGCCGTTACTAGATATGCTTCTAATTTTGAATTCGATTTTCCTGAAAAATTTTGCTACTTTGACGTTTTTCTATTCTCGTTTTCTTTTCTATCATCCGCCATGATAGTATGTGCTATGTCTTGTGACCGTTTATTTGCGGTTAGATACCCAATAACTTACAGACGTGGAAATCATAAAACTAAGAGGGTACTATTAGCAGTTTGGATATTTTCGGCAATAATTGCTTCGTTTCCATTGCTTGGATTTGGATCCGCTAAAATGTACTATCCCGGAACTTGGTGTTTTATCAATTTTGCAAGCCAGCGTTGTTTGGATAGAATCAACACGTACGTTTACTCAAGCCTGTGTTTATTAATTCTGTTAATTACTGTTATAGCAAACACAGCTGTTATTTATTCAATCTGTAAATATGACAAACAAGATTGCATAATATCGAATGATTTCGAAAGGAGGAGAAGGAAGAATGATGAAACATACATAGTTACGTTAATGTTGTCCATTGTAATAGTATTCAGCGTTTGCTGGATACCTTTAGTGGTAGGTACTTGAACTTAATGTAGTCATTGCTTGATTACCAATGCTTTTGAAAATGTAATCATTTTTACATACATTTTTTTTTCTGTAAGCTTCTGCAATGAAACTTTTGGTCATGAATTTCTTTTCCTGTAAAAAAAAATCTTGTATTGACTTCAAGTCCAAATGAGCTGAAAGCCTTAGGTCAAGGTTGACCTTTTTTTTCTATGAATAAGCCTGTTTTAAAATTTCAGTGTATGGCATTTCCTAGATCACAATGATAACATTTTAACCTTTTTCGAAATCTAAAGGATTAAAGTTAGCTTGTACACTAGTATGCAATTTTAAATATATATCTTAAATCTCTGTTCATCATGTTCTGAAACGAAAAGTGGGATTTCTCAATAAATCTCAAAGTTGATTTAAGCATTTGTGAGCAGCTGGATAAATTGATCTTTGTTAAGCAATGCAAAACAACTTTTGACCGTGTGTTTTAGCTGCTGTTAAAGATTCGCTTTGCCAACGTTATTTCTTACAAAACTGTATCCTGGTTCCCGAATGTACAATTTTTCAAACTTCTTCGCTATCAATTTTTAAAGCGAGGCAGGCTTTTCATTGAAGAGTTTATGTCACAGGGATCATTTGGAGAAATAGTGTTCATTTTGCTCCTTTGCATATCAGCCATTTTGGAACTATAATGGCTGCCGATTCCATAAAGGTTAATATATAGAGAAAATGCAAAAAATCGCAATTTTTTTTATATCCTACCTATATTTCGGATAAAGTTCTTCCGCCGATGGTTTATTCTTGCCTTTATTTTCTTCCGGAAATTACAAGATTGTAAATACCAAAGTGAAAGTTGCAACCGCCTTTTCGTTTTGAAAATTGGAAGCGAGATTGTATTGTTTTAATGAAGGAAGGAGTACAGAATTGGTGTTTCTATCATTTTTGATGTTGAAATGTGTTTATTGCAAGTTGACAGGAGTTCTTCCACCGATTTCAAGGTACAGAAGAGAGCATATTTTTATAAAATACACAAGATTTTCCGTTCCATGAGTAGTTACGACCGCCTTTTTAATTTGAAAACCCTTACGGCAATTTTTTACATTATGGTGGCCTAAAATATGTAGGAAAAACGATATTCGGAGTCGTCAATTGTTAATCAGAAAATTCTAGCTACGAGGGTTGATCCAAAAGTAATGTCAAAACTTTGATAAAATTGCTATAAATCGACGTAAAGCAACAAAATTAAATATGCTGGAAGCTTTATTTATTTCAAATCAGACCTGAAAAATTCAAAGGAATATGACGTGTATTTTTTAAAATATCAGATTTTAAACAATGCATGTTTATGGTAGTCGCCGCACCTAAATATAACGTCATATGACGGATACACACCGTCACACTTTTAAGCGTTTCCCCTTCGTTTAATTTAAAAAATATTTGTGATTCGCAAACACTTTCACCAATCCCAATTTCTTTAAGAATTCTTGGTACCATTATACTCTTACTCTTTTCATAATTAAGCCCTCTGTCAATTTGTTTTTGAATAGTAGCATAAGAAAAACTTAAAAATTCACATGTCACTTTATACGTCTGTCTTTTTTGACAACTTCAGACACCATTGAACGTTTCCGTCCGATCTCCTATCTTTCGGTCCTCTTTTCCTCTGCTAATCATTTAGTGACCAATCACCCGCCCAAAATTGCTGAAACCATCTATTAAGTCTCTTATTTACATTTTTTATTCTGTAAGTCTGATTGATTAATGAAAATGTCGCTAGTGATGATTCCCATATTTTGAAGCAAAAATGCATTGCAACTCGTCGAGCCTTTTTTCCCCATTTCGACAATACCTTATTTGTTCAATTCAACAGAGTAAAACAACAATGTTTATGATCACAAATACCAATGCCGTCATTTAATTTTCAATTAAAGACTAGAAAATGACGAGAATGGTGTATTTAAAAAATTCGGAAATTAGGTGCTTTTTTAGAATCTTTTAAATGTGTTTGTCTTTTTCATCCTTAGAAAAAATACACTTTAAAACGTGACGTTCCGTTGTGACGCGGCGACACCCACTATGATCTATGTTTTAAACATCTATAAAATATATTCAAATAAACATTATTAAATTAAAATTTCAGTGTTAATTAGATTTATATTTGTGCATCTTTTGGTATATTGCATTTGATATTGTTATACCCTTATAAATATCATTCTATATATTTATTACTAATAAAAAGTCCAACAAAAGAACTGTTAATTACTGCGGTCTAACAATGTCACTATTGACCGGTCTTACATAAGAATTGTTAGACCGCAACGTCACTCGTCTGTTACGTCACAAGTAATTAATCATCGTTCAATATCGGCGACGCGAAAATAGCCGAAGTTAAGAGCTACAAGAGTTATTGCTAACAGCACGGTTAGGAAGAAGGGAAGAGTATGTTTTGTGATGAATAATTTTTGTGATACAATAGACATATAATTGATTTTGTTCTTTCTCAGCTTGATGTTTTCAATTTACTAAAGAAGCCATAATTTTCCATAAAAATAATTGATTATATAGCGTGTATTGAATAAATTGATCAGTTTTAAGTGAGCAGTGAAGGGTATAACAAAACAGTTATAGACTGGGATTCGGGCAACATATGATTTGTTGGACCTGAAGGTGAAAATTTTGCCATTGACCTGCGGCCTCGGGCAACATTTTTACTTTCAGGTCCAACAAATCATATGTTGCCCTCATACCCAGTCAATAACTGTATAATATGACGCCAAATATAAAGGACATGGACACTGTGACATTACTTTTGAATCAACCCTCGTATATAACTGTGACGGAGGCTTGAACAAAATACAAAAAACACACAGGCTTGCAGGTTTAAGTTTTAACACAAGAGGCCCACGGGCCTTATAGGTCACCTGAGCATTATGCAACAATTTTCCAGTTATTGAATTTGATTCATGTTTTAAGCCAGATGCTATATGACATTCACAATTTTGAAAGAGGCACCGTTGATCATCATACCAATACACTTAGCAGTTGCTTAGCTTGGTTACTGAATACCCATATGCAGGGTAGGGGAACAAAAATGCATTCCAACTAACCAGTAGTGCCCCTAACACTGTGTCATAAACCCCTGACCCTAGGTCCACACATTGCACAAATTTCAAAAGGCACCCTTAATATAAAAAAAATAAATAAATGTTTTATAAATACAAAAGAGCAGATTTCAAACAATAAATTCATTTTCAGTATATAAGTAGAGCCCCCACCCCATCCCTGACCCTGGGGCTTTGAAATTCACAATTCTGCAAGATTAGGGCCCTTTCTCATCATAACTATAAAGGTAGTTCATCTGCTTTATACCCAGAGACAAAGAAAAAAATTTTCAAAGATTTAATGTATTTTCATTATATAATCAATTGAGCCCCACCCCCCTAACACCAGAACCCCTGACCCTGGGGCCATAAAATTAATAATTTTAAAAGAGGCATTCTTGCTCATCATAACTATGTACTTAGTTTATTTAATTCCTAGGAGCAGAGAAGAAGATTTTCAAAGAGTTCATGTATTTTCAATGTATAATCAATAGAGCCCTGCCCTAACACCAGAAACCCTGACCCTGGGGCCATAAAATTCACAATTTTGGTAAAAACACTCTTGCTCATCATAACTATGCACTTAGTTAGTTTATTTAATACCTAGGAGCAGAGAAGAAGATTTTCAAAGAATTCATGTATTTTTACTATATATAATCTATAGAGCCCCGCCCTAACACCAGAACCCTTGACCCTGGGGCCATAAAATTCACAATTTTGGTTGAGGCACTCTTGCTTATCATAACTATGCACATAGTTGGTTTATTTAATACCTAGGAGCAGAGTAGAAGATTTTCAAAGAATTCATGTATTTTCACTATATAATCAATAGAGCCCCCCCCCCCCCCACAAGAACCCTTGACCCTGGGGCCATAAAATTCACAATTTTGGTAGAGGCACTCATGCTCATCATAACTATGCACTTAGTTAGTATATTTAATACCCAGGCGCAGAGAAGAAGATTTTCAAAGAAATCATGTATTTTCACTATATATAATCAATAGAGCCCCGCCCTAACACCAGAACCCCTGACCCTGGGGCCATAAAATTCACAATTTTGGTAGAGGCACTCATGCTCATCATAACTATGCACTTAGTTAGTGTATTTAATACCCAGGGGCAGAGAAGAAGATTTTCAAAGAAATCATGTATATTCACTATATATAATCAATAGAGCCCCGCCCTAACACCAGAACCCCTGACCCTGGGGCCATAAAATTCACAATTTTGGTAGAGGCACTCTTGCTCATCATAACTATGTACTTAGTTGGTTTATTTAATACCCAGGAGTAGAGAAGAAGATTTCCAAAGAAATAATGCATTTTCACTATATACTTATTTAGCCCGCCCTAGCACTAGAACCCCTGACCCCAGGGCCATGAATTTCACAATTTTGGTAGAGGACTCAATGCTGATTACAATCATGCAAACAGTTTGACTGCTTGATGTCCAGGAGTAAAGAAGAAGATTTTTAAAGATTGCATTAATTTTAGTGGTTTTGGCCCCACCCCTCGGGCCCCAGGGAGGCAGGGATCATGAAATTCACAATTTTTGTTCCCCTTCACCCTTAAATGCTTTGTGCCAAATTTGGTTGAAATTGGTTCAGTGGTTGCAGAGAAGAAGCTGAAAATGTTCAAATGTTAACACACGACGGACGACGAACGACGGACGACGACGGACGAAAACGGATAGCAATAGGTCACCTGAGTTTACTCAGGTGACCTAATAAAGATATATAGAAAATTAGAAATAGAATATTTCAACTTTATACAATATCTTATGAATATAAATGAGAAATAAATCACGTGGTAGCAATCTCATGAATAAATTGCACACCATTTCTCCATATGTTTCGACAGCCTCGTTTAAAGTCAGCATTTCGTAAATTTTGAGGTCGTTATAATATCGTAAACAACACTAACCTTTTAGGCTTATGTATTTGTATCATTGGATTGTACTTTGGCTGGCATGGTTTATATCAATTGTTAAGCCTTGCTTCTTTTCTACTTGTTTCTAAACTAAACTGACAACAGATAGTATCGAAATCCACGACCCCTCCCACCCGTTACATTGTGAACGCTTGTTCTATCAGCATGATCGATCTCGTTAGAAGTAACAAAAAATAATTATATTCAGTTACAGTTTTTATGGAGTAGACATCGTTTTACATAGCAATTGTTAAAAGTCAATCAGAATGTTTATCACTAACTACAAAACTGTCTTCATTGATTTTAATTTAAATAAATACTAGTATCGTAGACAGATCTAACGTACTCCTACCCAGCTATTCAATTACTAGTCTGATAACAAATTTCTGTTTCGAGTATGAATCTTATCAGTTTGTACATCATATTGATCATATCTCTATAGTTCGTCATTGATATGTTCAGTATGAGGTGATAATTACACGAAATGATTCGTGGAAAGAGCTAACTTCTTCCTCATAATATTTTTATGTTTTCACAGAAATTTGAATGATGATTTGAAAAACCTTTTAAATTTTATTGAATATCACTTCACTATTCTACAAAAACAATACAAATAATTCATGAAATGATGCGAGATTCGTTATTTATCTATTATTATTATCTGGCATGAAAATGTTCGACAGAGAATATTTGCAGCTTATTAAAAATTGATCTAAAGTAAACCTCAGTCAACTAACTAAAGGTTGAAGTTACATGCACAGTATATCTGTTTGAAGATTCCGTATAAAAAAAATTGTCAATTTAGAAGCAAATATTTGAATAAAATTCGTACTGTAGACATCCAAAAATCTCGCTTGAATGAGGTTATTAAGAATATAGTGGTAAATATTACCAACCATGTCATTCTTAAAAAAACACAGTTGCTTGCATTTGCGCTAAACAGTGTGAAACTCAATCATCAACAAATCCTTTGTAATTATCGAATCATAACAATACAAAACAAGAGTAATTTAAACACGGGCATCTAAAATTATTAAAGGTGGGATTAGGTGCCATGGGGAGTAAACAAATCAAGTGCGCGTAAGCATTTGTCGCAATACTTGAAATCGCGATTACTTAGGAGATTTAGAGCTTCCTTACCTCCCACGCAAAAGAGCGGTAGTAAGTTAGATATCTTTGCGGTATTACTTATTGAGTATACGGAGTTAGATAATGCAGTTAGAAAAATTAACATAATGATTATAATCACTACTCAACATTCATTCTAATTAAAATAAATAATACAAGCAATAATTCTAAAGAAAGTAAAAGGAAATTACACTTAAGAA
>NW_026928074.1:0-32734 GCF_032062105.1 Saccostrea cuccullata | reverse complement strand
AGAACGTTGCTTAACTGCAAAAAGAACACGTGGTGGAAATTTGTAGTATTCCTTATACACGCATAATTGAATTCGGGGTTAAATCCGATCATAAGGAGGACAAATAAATACTTCAAAGTTAATCATCAATTAAAGGTGTCAAGTTATTTACTAGCTTTGTCTTGCCTCTTTGTTAAGTTGCTATATTTTTTAAAAGGTACATTTAAGTAGTTAGGAAAAGCAAATAGAATCTAAACATAAATGAGCTGTATCTTCAGAAATTTACAAGTTCATGTGTGTCATATTCCTTTCAAGAAGATTTATTTTAAAAAGATCTCACAAAATTATCCAGATAGGGGTTACATGTATATAGCTTTGGCTCGTTATATAATGAATAAAAAGGGTTTTCGATTTCTCAATTCAAGGGACCGCAAGAAAAGTTCGAGAGATCGAGGGGTTGAGAGATAGAAAGTAAAAAAATCCGGAAATTTTCAGTTCCGATCGTCGAAGTTCTACTTTTATAGATACCGGAAGTGTATGTAAATAAAGCATTACCTTTTCAATCGTATTTTACAGGTAATTTACAATAATCGTATTTCGAATAAAGAAAATGAAGTCCTAAAGTTTTAATATTTATTTGTTCTTTAATTTCTTGATTACATGAAACCTGAATAGCAATTGTCAGTTTGGCTATTCCGCGGCTTGATCGGGTCCTACACCAGCGTTCACCAGATTTTTCTTAATCGGTATTCATTCCTAGAGAAAGGAATTTCTTGTGCAATATTTGCCATACTGCGATTATGTAGAGTGTATACTGTAAATGTATTGATTTGGCGTGTACGATATTTAGCGGAAATTGATCATTGAACAGGTTAGCGTAGATTTGATTTAGCGCATCATTCATTTTCGTATACAAGAGCATATGTGCAAGACATTTAGCGTTGTACTTGAATTAGCGGACGTTTCTTTCCGCCAAAGGCGCTAAAAAGAATACACAGCCAAATGTAATACGTTTACAGTATAATCTTGATGAAAGTTCATAGTCTATGGGGAAATTAATGAAACGAACATCTATAAATCAATTTCTAAAAAAAAAAAAATCGTCTCGGTTTCAGTTAAATTAAGTAATGATTTAGTTTATAATTTAACCTGTGAAAACAACCAATTAATTATATCAACACACGGACAACCCAAAGGTGTAGTGTCATCTTTGTTCCCCAATTAACACCTCTATGCAAGCCCCAGGTGTTTACTGTTTTCCAGGTTAGTCCAGGCTGCATCAATTTTACGCTTGATTGGCGTGAATGCATGCGCAATCAAAACTTCGAGAATAAAAGTAAAACTCAATGAAATATGAGAATGGGGCCCGGGTTTTGGTTAAGAAAAGAACTTCGAGAGATAGAAGTTCGAGAGATCAGGAGTAAATTTATTTTGTTTTATAGAGGGAAAAAAGGGGCCGGAGGTTCACTTTGAGAGATCGAGAACTTCGAGAGATCGGAGTTCGAGCCATCGAGAGTCACCTGTATATAAAATTATTAAAATTTAATGTATTTTGACTAAATGGTAGTAAGGTATGACTCATGCTGGACAAGCCGAATGTAAATGCACTAGGTATCACACTCTGGATTCTTCCTGGGCTGTTATAATTGTTATGCTTAGTGTTGCATGAATTAAATTACAGTTCCCATCCCAAGCATATTTGCAGAAAATAAATAAAATGGAATGAAATTTAATCAAGCTAATTATAAAAAAGGCGTAATAATGACACTTACAAATGTATGTACCAGTTGTACATTGCTATTCGGATTATGTATCAACTCAAAAATAAAATTGAGGACATTTCTTCAAGCTTTTAAAGTAAGTATACATTCATTTTTTGTTTGTCAAATATATGAAAACTTTAACCTTGATATATTTAAAGTACGTTTTGTATGAATAATAAATGTTTGTGAAGAGACTGGTAATGCTTCTGACTGATGATTTTATAACTTTGTTCGCTTTCCATCATGGATGCTGAAATATTTTTCAACAAAAAACAAAATTGACGCCTTTTCTGCATAGTTAGCTTTGGCTAAAACCTACAGCATGTATATCATGCGGAAATATAAAAATTTTGATTTTCTAGACACTAACTGATATGATGCATAATGATTTCTGGTAAATTTCATGCCAACATCAAAATATATTGACAGTAGATATGTACCTGACATTAATTCAATAATTTGGGGATGGGGGTTAAATCAGAAGGATCATATCCTTTCTGAAAGTGTATCACAAAATAATCAACTGGTTACAAATGTATGGAAAAAGTAAAAAGAAAATCTCACCTGTCTTATTTCATTTATGGCATAACTCGTCATGCATATGATAAGGAAAATATCTATACTTGAAATTCCTTCTTCATGGTCGAACAAAAGCATATAAGCAAAACCGAAGACAAGAACAGCGAATCCAAACTGAAATATGGGAAAGAAATGCACAACGTCATCTATTTTGAACTGCAAATATTTGCTAGAATCATGAATCATGAAGCTTGAAAATTTGTAAAATAGGTAAAAAAGAACAACAATGACTTATAAAGAGTTGAGTATGCAAACCATCTTTTCTCTGTTTGTATATTATATTGTAATTAAAAATCCGCGAATAATTTTTGAATAATAAAAAGCAGTACTTAAAAGATTGACTTTCGGGAGTGAAAAAAATAGCATTGCATTTTAAGTACTTTTTTTTAAGTTGCTCTGAATGCTTGAACGTGTATGGATTTTATGATGGTTAGTATGAACCTGTTTGAAAAATTAAAAAAATCCTACAAAAAGTAATTAATACACAGCGGGAAAAAATCTTACTTTGCGTTATTAATTACTGTTCTTAAGATGTCTTTTTATGAGATATGTGGTTTAACAAACAGTATTTGAGCTCAAGGGTCCATTAAACATTACAAAGAAGGAGCAGAGCAAACACGGACCTCTAAAACATAAGAGGTTGTATCAGATTCAATGGAGGAGTGGCATCCTCTACCGACGGGTCAAACCCGCCGTGAGCTCCTAGACAAAACAACAGACAAGTGATCGTATTTTATTTCAATGAGAAACCTTTAAATCATGAAAGTTTGTTTCACATTTATGTTTTTAGATATGTTATATATATATATATATATGTGTGTGTGTGAAAAATGAGAAAAAATACTAGGCAAAGAAATTAATAATGACAATGACGTCAAAAGAGAAAACAGGACAAAAAATTATCTGTACTTATTAAATCATGTTTCAATTCAATAGCAAACAGCAGAAAGCCTTATCCATCCAGCAAAAGTTTCATGAAAATACATTAATATCTTTATAAAGATATGACCTTAGTATGAAGAAGTTGCAGACAGTCCTTCTACATTCATGCCTTTTAAACAAATGTTAAGGTTTATTCATCCTCCCAATTTTAATGGTTCAAAGTACAAAAACTACATTTTTATCATGTTTGAAGCTTAAAGAACTATATGCGGTATTAACCAACATTTGCCCCCCAAAATCAAACTTTGATGGAGTAATATTTGATTAAGTCCTTAAACAGGGGAGTATATGCTGACTTCAAAGCACTGAATAATTTCATAAGTAATGACGTCATATGTACGTAATGACGTCACAAATATGACGTAAATTTAAGTTTTTTATGAATTTTGCAGAAAAATGTACATATTTCGTCGATATTTTAAATAAAAGTCACCGAGCGCATGTGTGTTCAGGATAAATATTTTGATATAATGTGTAGAATGATAATATCAATGAAATATGTCAATATTGTTCCTGAACACACATGCGCTCTATAAATTTTAAAGCTTAAATTGTTGAAATTTTGTCCATTTTG
Source organism: Saccostrea cuccullata (assembly GCF_032062105.1). Lineage (NCBI taxonomy): Eukaryota > Metazoa > Mollusca > Bivalvia > Ostreida > Ostreidae > Saccostrea > Saccostrea cuccullata. Next base: position 28,897 of record NW_026928074.1, on the reverse strand, counting down.
TCCTCTTTCTGAAAAAGGATATAAAATCGGACTAGTTTGTGACGTCATAAAAACAGAAATTGTGAATACACTGCTCTGGAACTATAATATTTTCTGTTAACTTATATTTCTCGTACAATTTATTGAATTCAGCACATTTCAGGAAGTTTTCAAAATTTGACTTTTGTGGGGGCAACATATGCAATATACCGCATATAGTTCTTTACCAGTTATTGTAAAAATGTATGGGTTGCCATATTATTTTAGATGGAAAACGTAAAAAAAAACTTAAGTACATTTCTAAGCAGTATCATAAAAATGATTCAAATGCACAATTCTAATGCTGAAAGTTAAGTTCCAAAATACTAGTTACTGAAAAGATACTCTTGAATCGTGAATATCAGGGAAACTATTTTGTATTATAAGACAATGCCTGAATGAAAATACCTGAAAAGGAGTTATTGCCCTGGTCAACGTTTTTTTTTAAATTGAATAATTAATTTAATTAATCAAATAAAGGCAATACAAATTTATAGAAATATAGAAATATTTTACATTACAATATTTATCATTACACTTATAGAAAAGCTTTCTTCCAAAAGATATCGATCTATTGGATATGAATTTAAATTATTAACAGTTAAAAAAAAAAAAAAAAAAAAAAAAAAAACTACGATATCATAAGAGGATGAAAAATACGAGAAATAGTGTTAATTTCTGAAGCACTATAGTCATTAAAGAATACAAACTATTAGATCTTATACTATTATGTAATGATTCTATTATTTTTCAAGGAACTAACTTTTGATTGTTGAACTTGTAAAGATTTATCAAGTGCTCGTTAAACATTTTTTTAAATGTTAGCCTTCCTATTCAAAATGACTATCGTTTCTTTTCTGTCAATCGTTGGAACAAAAATCTTACCCAAGTATTTAGAACTTTCACGACAGGAATGTTGTATACTTTATAGAACCTTAAAGAAAAGAACCACAATTTAATTGAACATCATATTTTTGAACACTCATAGTAAATCCTTTCAATCGTTGTGTATCACATTTCTGAATAATCGGTAGATTTACAATATTATTTAATTATGATAAGGTATAAATATCATTTCATTAGGATAAAGCATAAATATCATTTCATTATGATTATGATTTAATTTTTCACATAAGCGTCAAGTGCGTAAGGATAGTAGACACCTTTAGCATAGACAAGTGAATTTAGAAAAAGAGACTGGATGTACTAAAAATGAAATAGTTTACATTTCAAACACATTTTTTGTTTATTAGTGAAATAAATTAAAGTTTGGATTAGGAAAACAAATAAACACATTAATTTTCCTAATGAAGCCCCGTAACAAAAGATTTTCCCTTCGGGGCCCAATAGATGGCCTGTATTTTCACAGGGAACAATATCCAACCTCTTCCGATTCACAAATGACTTCAAATACGTATATATAAGACGTCACATTAATCCGTTTTTTATGATGGCTAAGATCAGAAATATATTAATCGAGGAAAATGTGTAATAACTGCTTAAATTATTATAAACATTATTGATTGAATATCAGAAAATTATTGTTTGAATATTAGGAAATACATAAGGTTCTTTCTTTGCTCAGATGCTGTCCATTTGAACCTGCAGAAATTCAGAGTAAACAAACCTATAAACAGTCAATAACTTATATTAATACTTCATACGTATTTTGCTTATAAAATTTGTGTATATATGTAGCTACGGCATTCTAAACACAAAAACAAGGACAGGCAGCCAAAGGTAAAAATCTGCGTTTTATTTTGACGTTACAAACGTTGAACAATGTGGATGTGCAATATAATAATAATAAAGCCGAACTCAATGGGTTCTAAATATTAATGTGATAGAAGCCTTTTAAAACGATTCATAAATAAAATTGTTTAAATTATATTTTGATTAAAAATCAATTCAAAACTTTGGAAACCTTTAACAAAATAAATAACAAAAAAAAATTTCAGTCCAAACAAATTTTGTAAAATACAAAGGTTAAATATTTTCCTTCAACACCAAGAGCGGTGATAGCCTAATGGATAAGGCGACCGCCATGTATTTCTAGGTCTTGGGTTCGCTCCGTCTGTGGCGATATATATATATATATATATATATATATATATATATATATATATATATATATATAATTTTGAATTTCGTACTTTTTTCATTATTTTTACCAAATCAAAATATGTGCGAACGCTACATTTATAATATTGATAACAAATCACTATAAAAATAATTTTTCACCCATATAAACAGTATCATGGACTGCGTAATCGTGGCTTAATGGTGGCTTAATGGTAGCTTAATGGTAGCTTAATGGAGTTTGGACATTAAGCACCTGTAAGTCCCCCTTAATGGTAGCTTAATGGTGACTTAATGGTGGTCTAAAAGCTACCATTTAGGTGTGTGTCTAAATGATGGAGACGACAGTCGAGAATATTTTGAAAAAATCGAACAAAAACGATACCCTTTTAAACTTTTATCATTTACTCAAGTAAATGTTGGCTGCATAAATATAAATTGAAACGAGACACATGCATCATCTAGATATTAAAAAATGTATTTCACTTGAAGAATATAAACACGAACTGTATTAAATACGTTTTTATGCGAAAAGTAAAATTCGATGTTCTAAAAAAAGGGACCGGTTGTTTTTTCGATAGTAAATGATCAGCACTTTTACGAGAGTTGTTCGAAAAGTTTGTGGACGACGTAATTTTCTCCAAAGATAGTTGCAATTCGAAAAATTTTGTATATTACATTAAATGATAATGTACTTTGAAATAATATGCAAAATTTCAGTCAGTTTTACTTACATTCATTAAAGTTATATCAATTTTTATGATACATTGTCAATGCCCGTGGAGCAACTGTGGCGTAATTTTTTTGACGTCGTTACGTCGGTATGTTTTATGAATAATCTTGCATCTTCTTAGAAACTCTTTCGATGCGACGATCCACCGATTTTTTTCATCAAAGTAATTTCGGCACAAAACGAGTTCAAACCTTTTCAAATCCAAGAGCTTTTGTGATTATTTCATGTGCTATAGACGTACTTATTTCAAATTTACCCGCTTTATCCCTTACTGCTAATCTTCTATCTTTGTCAAGATCTTTTAACATTGACGCGGTCAAGTCAGAATCAATAGTTGGAGGTCTTTCTAACTTTTCGTCATCCCAAGTTTCACATCGTCCTTCTTTAAATTTTATACCATTGATTATGATACTTTTGACCTATCCTCATATTTATCTAGCAATTGTTTTGTCTCAAAAGGAGTCTTTCCTGCTACCACACAAAATTTTATCACAGCGCGCTGTTTTGTGACGTCCAATTTTGACGCCGTTTTGAACCGTGAATTTAGACCGTTCCATTTCATTATAAATCTATAATTTGAGAACCACTTGCTCAAAATAACTGAAACTTCTCAAATATGACGACTGCCTATTATTGTGATCTCATATTCAATATCATAGATTTTCCAGCGCAAAATTTAAAAAAAATCTGTAATGACAATATCGACTTAAAATATTCAAATACGCAGAAAACGAGGATGCTCTGAGACCCCCTGCTAAAGAAATTAGAACATTTATTTAATGGACCAAAAAATTGAAAAGTTGTATTTTTACTGGAAAGTTGATATGATAAAAGTATATAAAGTTTCACTCCAAACATATAAATACAGCGGTCAGTACCGAAACCGTTCACGAACTTTTCGAACAACCCTCGTATATATTAAATATGAAAAACATATATGTTTTTACAGATTCATTTTATGGAAGTAAATATATTATGTACCTCATAATTTATAAACGGAAAGATCATTGTGGTTAACAATATTCTTAATGTTAAGAAAACCTTTACTTCTGAATAACTTCTCCCAGCTCAATACCCATACAACAACACTTAAACTTATATGATAGAGCAACCCGGTCCTCCGGGCTGCAATGAAATTTATTTATCAAGAGTGTACACGTTTATTATCCCATCAGAAAGACAGCTCATAACGTTACATGTTGGAAAACTAGGCCTATTGCCGTATTGGTATATAGGCCTTAAATTAGATATGTTTGTTAAGAAACCAGTTCTAAATGTTTTTATTTATATCTATTAAAATCTGTGGATAAGGAGATTCAGATATTGATTAATTAAATTAATTTATAAATGAAAATAAATTCCACACGTTGGAAACAGCGATAAAAACTCGACTGGATGCGTCAAACGTCAAAACACGTGGATAGAAAAAAAATCTGCGAAGTTCACCGCCAGTCTGCAACGTCACATCTTTATGACGTTATTTATCTGTTTTAGCAAAAATGCCATAAGGCCCTTTTGTCATGGGTGCAATCATATGTATTAGAAAAATTTTGATATGTCTCTATGTAAGGAAATAAAGCTTAAAAAACCGAATACATTTTAGATGCATTAACATAATTTTCATGATGAAATATTTTGTAACCACGCGAAATACTGTATCAGTGAATATCATGTCTTGTTTTTTTTTAAAAAAAACCGCACAGGTCTGATTCACTTTTTTTAGAAAATCAAAAATCAGCTACTTACCGTTCAAAACAAAAGCTGTCTAGGAAAATCAGCATCGGTAACAAAAAAACCCAATGGAAAATGATAACTACAGCCATGCTGCAGATCTGTAAAAAAATGTCTAAATATATGATATTCATGCAATTGACCATACATTATTACAACAATTAGTTTGTTATGTACCTCCTTTTAATCCAAAGTCACCAATTTATAGTACCCACCGGACTCAACCAAGCAATAAAGCGCACCCCAATAGCGAACAGGATTTACATTGTGCTCCCTTTGGATCAACTATATAAAATCTTGGTCCGCTTTGGGTTTACTCCAGGTTTGTTGTACATTCATTCGGGGTACGATCTGGTTCGCTAGGTTAAACCCGGCGTTCGCTTTCAACTACTGACATAATGCTTTATTCATATAAGTCTTGGAAAGTAAAAAAATTGTTTAAAAATATTTATTTTTACATAGTTTACACATTATTATTCTTTTTTTGGTCTGTGATTTAGTGGCCAAGATTTGATCTAAACAAATGGAATGCGTTGAAAGAAGCACCAACAGTGTGATTATGCGACACAGTTTTATTTTATGAAAAAATATATTCTCACGATGTCTACAGTACATCTTTCAAAATGCTGTGCAAGGTGCACTGACCATTTTGATTTTCCTCTAACCTTTTTCAGGCAAAATGACGATTATGATATACATAAAAATAAATCATAAAATAATAAAATAAATTAAAGAACAAAGCAGCTTAATACCCCCTCCGATTGAAAAAAGCGACCTAAAATAATAATGAGGGATATTATTATTGGTTTAATTTATTAGCAGCATGCAATCGGACACAGCTCTATATAACCTTTTGTGTTAAATTCAATTAGAGCATGATTTGATAAAGATTTAGATAAAGTTATAGAAAACTGAAATCCTAGGGAATGTAATTCTATCTGTATAGTTTCACGAGGGCTAGAACGCAGATTGATTTTTTTTATATACATGTAATATGCACAACTCATTTAAATTGCTTTTAGCTAAGTCCGATTTATGTGATTTTCAATATTGATATTTACAGGTCATGCAACTAAATAACTTTTGAGGAATAATATACATTCATATATACTAGTTTTATCAACGTAAATATATTTAGTTTAAACATATAGCTACACACATTTATTAAACCCCATCATCGCTCTTACATATGCTACGACTTGTACGTGTGATTTTTGTTTTCGTTCGTGTCAAAATGGTGTGAAGGTTTCTTTTGGCACTGTTTAATTTTAATATTTGACCGGCATTGCAATTTTAAATATTGGAAAGGTACATTTAAGAGGTAATCATATCTCCAAAAACAACATTATCCTGAGAATCTTATCAATGCTGGAATTGAAAAAGCAAAAAATATTCCTACTACTCTATTAAGAAACACTGGCCGAAAGGATGATAGTGAAAAAAAGCGACATCCCTTTTGTTGTGACGCACAATCCACGCAACCATAATATTTTAAGTTCAGCTAGAAGATTTTTCCCGATTTAAAACAATCTCAGAATCTAAAAGACATTATCAAGGAGTCACAAATTTTTAATAACAGAAGACAGGCATCCAATCTGAAGAAATTCTGAGCAGAGCAAGATTGCAACGAACAATGCCAAAGTCGTCAAAAAGTGCGGTGACCCACGCTGTGGAACATGTGAATATCTGGAGGAGGGAAGCGAAAAAACTTTAAATTGTTGTAAAAAATTAACACCAAACGCTAACATGACTTGTAAATCAGAAAATGTTATTTATTGCATAACTTGTCCAACCTGTGATGAAAACTGCATAGGACAAACCAGCAAACTGAACGCACGAGTGCGAGTCCATAAACAACAAATTCGGGACCCTAGCATAAGGAATACGTCGTGCAGTGAGCACTTTGCTACCTGTGGGATAGGCAAATTTAAATTATTTCCATTTTATAAAATGCACAATGACTGTGAAATATCCAGAGTAGCAAAGGAGGACTACTTTATAAAACTATTTAACCCAAAACTTAACAGAAAATAATTACTTCAGTTTTATCTTAAATTATTTTCTATTTTTTTTTGATTTATTTAAGGGGACGAAGGATGTATGGTCACGTGACTCAGTTTAATTACGTTATAATCTCTGATAAAATATGTACAAAACCAGATTGAAACCACAGTATTTGTAAAAAAAAAAGAAGACTTTTTTTAGTTCACCATCTTGTATAGAAATATCTAAAAACATTCAAACTTTCTTGCAAATATTTTCAAATTACGGAATAGATTGGTCCACTCTTCTGTTTCCCTACACTGCGCGTTCAACGAGTCGCTGACGTCATAGTGGATCTTTGTACAGTTAGATTATATACAAGGTAAAACATGGGTAGTATAATATCATAAAAAAGGGTAATGATCAGTAAATGGTGGGATATTTTATGAATTACAGAACACAAAAAATATTTTTACATGGTTGTTGACGGAAATATTTTGTAGTTATGTCAAGTACTTCGATTATATCGCAAATGTGTGACGTGATAGTAGGGTTTTCCCGTACTCGAGAAATGTAATCATGACACATTTTTCTCAAGCTCATGTCTTGTTTAACTATGCCCTGTGCAATTTTGAGCTCAGCTTCACCAATCGATATTTTTGTAGTTAATCAAGAACATAACGAACTTGCATTTCGATGTAAATTTTCAAATATTGAATGATAGGATTTTTTTGCAAATTAATGTTTTGTTGTTTAAGTTGTCTAAAAAAAGTATCCAATTTTCCGTCTCCAGATGCGATGTGACAAAAGAATCCTGCTTTTTCAAATTTTTAACCATACTCATACTCTGAAGTATTTTAAAAGACACATTTTCGCTGACATTTTTTTTATCTATGCTGAAGAAATTCAATTATCGACCAGTAATTAGCCCAGAAACATGGAGGATCCAAACTTCACTTGGACACTGTAGAGTTTCATATTTGTCACTCAATATCTCAGAAGTAAGTCTAGAAACCTATTGATATACCTGCTTTAAGGTATGTAGGACATGCTAAATTAGAGATATGCAAAATATGAAAAAAATTGAACGACAGGTATTTTTTCAGCTAAAGATCCTTCATCCCCTTAAGTGATTGTAACGTTGCGAATTACAATGCTAACAGTAAAAATGAGTTTCGAGTCTTGTGATTCTTGACTTTTTTCATTGGATATATATATATACATGTATATATGCTTCATAAAGATCCTGCAAAATCAATTATTTTCGTTAGGTTTTTATTTTCAATTATATGAGGTATAAAGAGTACCACCAATTTATGTCCACTAACTTTTGTTTAATTCCATACATACACAACTCTTCAACAAAACTTCATCTACGAGGTTAAGTCACCTTAAAGCAAAGATTCTTCCTCAATTACAAAGAATTGACCAAACGAAAATATGTGATGTTAAAATATCTACTTCGTTATAAAAGCTGAATTGAGTTATTTTACCTCTTTTTTTGTGAGTCTTTCTTTGGCTTTGCCATACCACATCTCGTCCAAAATATTTTGAACCACTTCGTTTTCTACAAACGTGATATTTTCTGTTTCAAATGCATCAAATAGGCATTTGTGATTTAGAAGGATCCTTCCAGAATGAAGCACATTTTCCTCGGAATCTGAATTGGAAGAGTTTTCTTTTTTTCTAAGGGCATGTCGTCTGTCAACTTCAAGGACATAGCTAATAATTCGAACTGCGTCCTCTGTGAATGCCCTTAAACATGTCATCCATGAATACATTTTTAGAAAAAAAATCTCCAAAATGTAAGAACATCAGAGAAAGCAACTTTGATAAAAAAAAATATCATATATATGAAAAATAAATGAAAATTATCAATGAATGAAGGAAGTATTTTTATTTCCTCATTAAAAAATATTTTTGAAAAAACTTTCAAACATGTTAATTATATAAAAAAAACATCACTAGAGAGTATTAAAGAAAAAACATCACGATAATTTAAAACAAATAATAAAATAATTTCAATACTTGTGAATTTGCTGCAAATATTCCTTTTCAATCTGTCCAGTCTGCCATTTTTTCTTTTCTTTTTCTAAAATAAAGGCGCCAACCAATATTTGTCGGATGGACACCTAGGGAAAAGAAATATCATTATACAATTTCTCAACTCTGTCCTTAAGAAAAAATATTTTCATTTAAGTATCCTTGCTTTATTATTCCCAGATCTCAGGATTCAAATTTTTTTCCCATGTTTTTTTTTCTGATTAAGACTAAAATTAAAATCAATTAATTCAGTTTTGAAAACAACATGTATATTTATAAGCACATCATTTAAAAAACATTTTTGTTCACGTATGATGAATAAGATAAAGATATACTGCACACTTTCTACGATGCTATTTCAGATGTTTTACCCTTAAAACATTGTAATAGAGACTTACAAAACCTGTTCTTATCCACTGTTTGGCTCCAGTGTAATGTTTGTGTATGAGCAAAGCATAAAATATCAGACCATATTCATTTCCCAAAACAGTTACCTTCGCACATTCGTTGACTTCTACAAATAAACACATAGTATTCAAATAAGGATTTCATACAAATAAGAAAACAAGAACCATTAGAAACTAACACAATCTCCAATATAAAAACAAGAAAAAAAAAACCAAAAAAAAAACCAAAAAAAAAAAACAAAAAAAAAAACACCGATTGAGTGATCGCCATTTCGAAATCGGCGCCAAAATCTTCTTAATATAGTTAAGTAGGTCTTTGGAAATATAACATCAGGCAATGGACCTGAATCTGATATTTTCGGGACAGTGCTACAATTCCACAGAATCTTCGTAATAATGCAAATATATACATTTTTAAATAGGACGACTGCAGGCATAACAAATTGTTTTTACATTCAACTTACTTCTCATATGTCAATTTTTTTATTCACTGTCAACAGCATAGCCCGTAAAACGCGAAAACTAAGTAAAATAAATCTGCGTGGTTCACAGTCACTCTCCTCAGAAGCCATGATAGCTCTTGTGTGATGTACCACGGGGCTTGTCACAAAATATTTACCTTCTCTTTTTATATACCTCTACTATAAAAGTACACTGCATTGTGTATTTTTATAGAAGGGGTGACTTTATTATGAGAAGGTGAATATTTCGTGACAAGCCCCTGTGGATGTACTTAGATTTGCTTTTGAAGTTTAGATTAATTTAATAAAGCAAATGCTGTTGTATATAAACGATTGTGCTGGATGGTTTCACAAAACATGGAAAATTGGAACCATTCCATGTGACTTTTTTTCGTAATGCTGACATACACGAAAAATAACCAATGCATTGATTGTTCTGTGTATCTTTGGATTGATTTATGTTTTCCATTGCTACGTTTTTTTTCTGTTCAGGTAAGAAACTTTGACTACAAAGCCATTTACTGATAATTTAAGTCATAATCTGTTTCGGGAGTGAAGCAATATATACACTCTATCAATAAGTTAAATGCTGATTGACTCTTTTCATACTGATTGTTATACAAAAATTCAAACATTGAATTGTCGACGGATTTTTCCGTTTGCCCGAGTGTTACAATGAGCACAAAGCGGGTGTCGCCTGTCATCAGAAGAGGATGACGTCTCATTGGCACCTTATCCCACCTTTGATGTTTTTATTGGTCCATGTTTACTCTTTTTTAAATTTGTATTGTTTCCAAGAACATTTTAGATAGAATACAGTCTTCATTTTTCATTAAGAACTTACTCTGTACTGCTTTCGGCCATGTTGAAGGCAGGTAATGACCTTTTGCCAAATGTTGCAAATCAGTCCACAATCTATCAGAAATTTGCTTCTCTATTGTCTATAAAGCATAAATCACGTCCCGCATGAAGAATAATTTTGGATTGATTTAGTAAAAGGGGAATATATATTTTTTTTTTCAAATACTTTTAGCCATAAAAAAATATATACAACTTCAATATCGTAATAAAGAATCCTTGTTTTTTTTTTTTATTTTTCCTCATCCGCATTACTGAGTAATATTCTGTATGATTTGTTTTTGAAACTAACATTACCTATGATTTTTCTCAATTATTGTGATGATATCAGCATAAATTCAACGTTTTAAGTTATATAATACCAGTAAAAGGCATAAAAACTTAGTTGCATTCAAATAACAATTCACTTTAAATGGTCATACATTTCCTCCAATATACTCTATACTCTTCTTGTTGAATGTTGATTTTGGAAAGTCTGATTCGACAATATCTTTTGGTATTTTCCATTCTCCTTCTTTCAACAGATACATTGATAATGCATTTGTGTATTCATTGGTCAACTCCCCCTGAAAGTAATATAGATATACTCTCTCCATATCTATTACAGGAAGAGATTTTTTATGTAGAAAAGGTAAATTGATCTATCTTGAATTTTCAATTTCATGTAAAGTATTTTTTTTATGATGAAAACGATAATATCCTCATTATCAATAACAACAACATCGTTTTATTTTCATTTTAAACTTACAAAAACACTGTATTTCTTGTCATGCTCAGATGCCATTACAACTACAATTATTAAAAATACATATATAACATCTGATTTATATATCTTTTTTACGAAATTTGTTTTGTCTTGATTTAAAAAGAATATATCATACTGCGATGGTACTACATAATGCACAATTTTCAAGTACTTCAGTGTTTTGTCTTATTATTAACATTTTTCCTATTTATAAAAATGTCGTAATTCTACATTTTCATCTCAGGAACACACAATATGCACGGTTTTAAAGGTGACACATTAGTGTTATTATATTAAGGAATTTTGCAGCATTTCCATCGATCATAAATTGATCTACGAAAGACTAGAAACAAATTTCCATAGATTCTCCTGGTATGATAATCATGTCTAAAATGTATAAATAAGTGAATACTATTAATTATCTGCAGAATAATGTTAATTCTGCAAGTGGTGTTTTCTTTAATAATCTGTGTGTATTTTTAGCACAATTGAGCACTAAACCAGCAATAAAAGGATCATTAAAGCAGGCAAAATAAAAGAATGAATCTGCCATGTCAGCCTCTATTCTTGTCACTTTTTTTTACTTCCCATCCAATCTAGCCCTACTTAATTTATATGGAGCAAACAAGGCATTTTTAATTAAAAAAATATTGAGATAATCAAACCTCGAGAAAAAAGGAAATGTAACGTTTTATTATGAATGTTTTATATCCGAATTAGCTTGATGACGTTGTGTTATATTGCATTCTCGGAAAACAGTTTTCATTGTGAATATACGTGTTGTGTAGTTTAATCCTAAGAACCCACGTTTTAAGCCTATCAGAAAAGATACTCACATGCAACTATTATAAAAAAAATACAAAGACTTATAAAAACATAATGGAATTTTAAGCATATGGAAAAAAGTCTATGTATTCGATAATTGTTTAAAGGTAATTGAGTGAGTATAAAGAAATATGCTAAATAAATGTGTTTGAAAGTTTAAGAGGATGAGCTCGCGAAATCCATATCAGCACAAAGAATGGCGCACACAAGGCAAAACGTTTTGTTACATGTAAGTTGCAATGTCGATGAACTATATTCTAATGGTTTCCCATGATATATATTTCATGATAAAAAAAAACAGCAGACAGGTAAAGACGCCAATAGAACATACGCTTTAAAATATTCCGAGAAAAACAGTAGAATGTTAATATTTTTATTAAAATTGAATTCAATTTAATGAAAATTTAACTGTTTTATAGCTATGTATAGGTCGATGAAAAATTAACTAAAGCGACTTCATTTAATCGGCTGTCTGTCACGGGAAATATATAAATTTAGAAAAGAAAATATGTACGGCTACAAAGAAAGTAAAAGATTTAAAAAAAACTAAATTGCCAGAAACAATGTTAACTTCGTAAATAAAGTTACGTATGGAATGAAATCTGATAAACGGAAAACACGATACGATAGGATAGATGCACATTACGATAGGATACACGCACGATAGGACAAGATGGAATTGTAAAGCATAACGAAGCGGGAACTGTAGCTGACTACTTTTAGATTTAGTTACATCTTTAAAATACCAGTGTTTAATTCACTTGACCATGACCATTGACCTACATTACAAAAAAAAACGACCCAGATAATTTCATTTTTACTTAAGAGAATTGGAGAGGTGGGTGTTGACAATTAGCATTATTATACCCGCACTTTTAAAGAAAGTTCGGGTATATTGTTGTTACTCATGTCCGTCCGCCCGTCTGCCGTCACATTTCTTCCCTGAACTCCTCTTACATTTTACACAGTAGCCTAATCATCTTTTAGGAGATGGTTGGTGGTGTCATGTAGATGTGCAGAAGGTTTCGGAATTTTCATTTTGCCCCGGGGGGCAAATGGGCTCGAAAAATGACGTTTTTTATGCAAAAAGCCCCGTCTTCCCTGAACTCCTCTTACATTTTACAAAAGAGCCTAATCATCTTTTGGGAGATGGTTTGTGGTGTCATGTAGATGTGCAGGAAGGTTTCGGAATTTTGATTTTGCCCCGGGGGGTCAAATGGGGGTCGAAAAATGACATTATTTATGCAAAAAGCCCCGTCTTCCCTGAACTCCTCTTACATTTTACACAGTAGCCTAATCATCTTTTGGGAGATGGTTGGTGGTGTCATGTAGATGTGCAGTAAGGTTTGGGAATCTAGATTTTGCCCCGGGGGGTCAAATGGGGGTCGAAAAATGATGTTCTTTATGCAAAAAGCCCCGTCTTCCCTGAACTCCTATTACATTTTACAAAGTAGCCTAATCATCTTTTGGGAGATCGTTAGTGGTGTCATGTAGATGTGCAGTAAGGTTTGGGAATCTAGATTTTGCCCCGGGTCAAATGGGGTCGAAAAATGATGTTTTTTTATGCAAAAAGCCCCGTCTTCCCTGAACTCCTCTTACATTTTACAAAGTAGCCTAATCATCTTTTGGGAGATGGTTAGTGGTGTCATGTAGATGTGCAGTAAGGTTTCGGAATTTTGATTTTGCCCCGGGGGGTCAAATGGGGGTCGAAAAATGATGTTTTTTTATGCAAAAAGCCCCGTCTTCCCTGAACTCCTCTTACATTTTACACAGTAGCCTAATCATCTTTTGGGAGATGGTTAGTGGTGTCATGTAGATGTGCAGTAAGGTTTCGGAATTTTGATTTTGCCTCGGGGGGTCAAATGGGGGTCGAAAAATGACGTTTTTTATGCAAAAAGCCCCGTCTTCCCTGAACTCCTCTTACATTTTACACAGTAGCCTAATCATCTTTTGGGAGATGGTTAATAGTGTCATGTAGATGAGCAGTAAGGTATAGGAATTTTGATTTTGCCCTGGGGGGTCAAATGGGGGTCGAAAAATGACGTTTTTTATGCAAAAAGCCCCGTCTTCCCTGAACTCCTCTTACATTTTACACAGTAGCCTAATCATCTTTTGGGAGATGGTTGGTGGTGTCATGTAGATGTGCAGTAAGGTTTCGGAATTTTGATTTTGCCCCGGGGGGTTAAATGGGGGTCGAAAAATGACGTTTTTTATGCAAAAAGCCCCGTCTTCCCTGAACTCCTCTTACATTTTACACAGTAGCCTAATCATCTTTTGGGAGATGGTTGGTGGTGTCATGTAGATGTGCAGTAAGGTTTCGGAATCTAGATTTTGCCCCGGGGGGTCAAATGGGGGTCGAAAAATGATGTTTTAAAAATGTCTTAAATCATTTCTTTAAAACTAAGCGAAATACAAATTAAAAAGGATGGAGGTCAAGGTCACACGAATGTGCAAGGTGAAGTTTTTGATGCAATTGAGTAGCTTCACTAATACATATCAGCATATTATGTTTGATAAAAATATCTTGAATGATTTAATGAATCTGAGCTGAACACTTTTTCTAAAAAAAGAGAGGTCAAAGGAAAGGTTGGGGCCAAAATGTTGTTGCAGTTGAAAAGCTTACATCAGTATGAATTTACTATTAGCATATGAAGTTTGATAAAACTATAATTAATGGTTTATTTAAAATTTAGATAAACACATATTTTAAAAAGTGAGGTCAAGGTCAAAGGAAAATTCAAGGTCAAAATAAGTTGATGTATTAATAGCTCTCAGCAGTATGTATCAGCATATGGAGTTTGATAAATATATCTTGAATTGTTTATTCAAAACTGATCTAGACATTAATTTTAGAAAAGTGAGGTCAAGGTCACAGGAAAGGTGACAACTGGAGAAAAAAGAGTGAAGCATTGTAAATATTACATCAGTATGTATCATCATGTGAAGTTTCATTACACAACTTGAAGGGTTTCTTTAAAATAAAGCTAAACACTGATTTAAAGAAAAGTTAAGTGAAGGTCAAAGGAAAGGTCAAAGTCAAAAAATAATGCTGAAGTTGGATATTTACATCAGTATGCATCAACATATGAACTTTGATAAAAATATCTAGAAAGTTTCTTTGAGCCCAATGGAAAAACAGATGGAAGGATGGAGGACGGACATGACAAAACTATGCATGCATTCCTAATCATGGTGTGGCATAAAAAACTTGAATCTACATTATATGAGGATGTTTCCATCTATCAAGATTATACAAGCAAATTCAAAGAATTGTGGTCCTCTGCTTTCTGTGTTTTAGTGAATGGGATGCTATAATTTATGGCAGATTGTGTGTCAAATATGCACCCCTATGATATATCAATTTTTGAAAATTGGGTCAAAGGGGAAAAATCATAGCATGCTCTGAAACATTTTGTTGTACATGTCAAATATGAAAGTCCTATCTCTTTTGAATCAAAAGTTATATATACAATATAATATTTTTGAAAAGTAGGTTAAACTTCTAGGTCAAGGTCACAGAGTCAAAAGTCATGCTATATTTAGAAAAGTCTTTTCACATGTAATAAACATGTATAATCTGAATGCCCTTTCTTTTCTCTTTCAAAATGATCAATTAAAAATGTTATTTTTTGGAAAGTAGGTGAAACTTTAAGGTCAAGGTCTCACTTTGGTTAAAAAATCATAGTATATTTAGAAAGTTTTGTGGTAATGTACATGTGAAATATGAAAGCACTATCTCTTATTATTCAAAAGTTATGACCAAGGTTAAATTTATTGTGACAGATGTACATACTAGCTGTCAATAAGATGGACAGACTGACAGACAAATGAGATTTAATGTCCCCTCCCTTTCCCCAAAATGGGGGACAATAATGCCCTTGCTGTTCTTGAGAAGAAGATTTATGATGGAAAAAATCCCCTGCATATTTCTTAACGCAAATCAATATTGTGTTTTTATGTCATTTTGTTTGTTGTTAAACATCCCTCTCAGGAATTTTTCACTCATATGGAGACACCACCACTTGAAAAATAATGAGGACAAATTAGATTTGAGGTCAACATTCATTTTAGGAGTTTTCAACCATTAAGGCGTAAAGAAATATTAACTCGATCCTTCCCCTCACCCCTTCCCAGACCCCTGTTTGTTCATGTATGCAAACTACTACTTGTTTTTACATTTAAAAAAATGTTTATACAAATAGGTTAATGTGGTCCATCTCTGAATGATTTTCATTCCTAATTCTAGGAGGATAGTTGACACAAATTCATGAATAAAATGTCAAGCAATCTTATCATTGATGCACTTTTATTTAAGTTAATGCAGTCATATTGTGAACATTTTCAGCTCATTAGGAGAGTGGGGATGACCTCTAGGGGTTCATAAAATTTATACCATTAAATTTACATAACATAATAACACAAGTAACAAAATTATGTATAGTCAAATGGAAAAAGTTTCCTACTATTTAGGAGTCACATGATCATTTGTCATTACAGGGACAGGGAAGTGGATTGGGAGATCGCCCCCTCAACCCCCCCCCCCCCCCCCGGAATTTGCAGGACTATAATATATACTGGAGGAAATAAAAATAACTTTGAATGCCCTAAGTGTCCCTCCACCCTAGAAAACAGACCCAACCATAAATTCTTTTTTTTTGCTTCTCAGGAAATTCTGGTCTGGCCCTCTCCCCCCCCCCCCCCCTCCCAGAAAAAAAATTCTGGATCTTGTAACTGAATGTAACGTTGATAACGGGGGATAACTCTTCAGAATGTGAAATTCGTCTATTGTAGCATCGGATGACTAGACTATTTTACCCAAATCTATACCAAAACTTGTACTGACCGATTGTCATTAATTAGGCCTTGTCATCTTCATGAAATATAATCCAGTTAAAACACAAAATGAAATAATTCCTACTGACATATAGGCCTATGCAATGATGCACACTAGTAGCCTACTGCACGTGCAGTGAAATCTAAAATGATAATGCCAATGGTAAAACTAGTACTTAAGTTGGGAAAGTGACGCAAGCCCAATGTGATGCAGGTGTTCAGATACATGTATAGTGCAAGAACAAATTGAAAATTATCACTTACAAAAGATGTTTTATTTTTACTTTGCCATCTAGGCCTATTTCCAAAAACAGGCAAATGAGGTGTGTTTGTGTGTGTGTGTGTTGACGGGAGAGGGGTGGGGGTTGACTAAATTGATTGTGTATATGGCAGCTTTCAAGAAGTTTCTGCCTAATCAAATAAAAATAAACTTTGCACATTTTGAAAAATTCATCAAAAACGCTTTACACTAATTTGAATAATATTATTTTTTGTTAATCTATATTAGAAAATAGATTTAAAAAGTTCCAATTACCGTATAAGTAGAATTTTTAGGAGGATTTAATTTTGGCATTATTAGCGAGGGTGCTGACATCGCTAAAATTGAATACCACTGAAAATTAATTGCTTATCATTTGTAAAAGCTTCTTGAATTAGCATTTTAAAATCGATTAAATTACTTCTCGCTAAAAATAAAATACCAGATTTTAGGTAGAAATCGCTAAATTTGCGTTTCGCTAAAACTTCCACTTATACAGTATGTGCCAAAAATTTATACACCCCCCCCCCCCTTTATCAAACCTAATTTACATCATTAATTTAATTCTGTTGTTTAATTTCCGACTGGTAATCAATTATGAATATGAAATACCAATAAGATGGAGTCCCATGGGTCACATGGTCACTAGCTGCAGATCTGTAGCGTTATGGTTTTACATACATGTATTAGTCTTTGACCATAAAGCTACAGATCCCTTTAATGCAAAAAAGGTGCAATTTACGGCGCAATATGCTTTGCGCACTTCTGGGGAGAATTTCTCCATTTTCCAGCATCGGTTAATTTACTACCTTTCACTCCCTAATTCTAGGCACATTGTTTAACTAATCTGTATATTTTATCCATCTCCAATCCTTTTATAGTCGTCTCTACACGTGATAAACTCGCTTGATTAAAATTATTTGTTAGATTGCTGAAAATTCACATCAAGCGAGTTTTTTGCCTGTAGAGATGACTATAAATCATTAAATGGCTGGGAGGTGGACAAAATATACATATTGGTTACAGAATGTGTCTAAAATTAGGGAGTGAAAGGTAGTTGATTGACCAATGCTAGAAAGTGGAGAAAAACTGCCCAAGAGTGCGCAAAAAATATTGCGCCGTAAATTGCACCTTTTTTGCATATGGGGATCTGTAGCGTTATGGTCAAAGTCAAATATATAAAACCATAACGCTGCAGATCTGCAGCTACATGGTCACCTGAGCATATTATGCTCAATTTGATGAATACATGTATTATGTAAATTATTGAATTATATTGACTTTTCCCTTGGTAAAGCCCAATATGAAGAAGTGTGCATTTAGAGGCAAACACCTTAGTGCGGGTATTACTGTCTCATGACAGCATCTAGTTCGTGTTTATGAGCTCATAATACTGTTATTTGACACTGTTATATATTCAACAACCACACAAACTGATATTGAGTATTTTATAAAACATCGGGATCGGAATTCCACAACCAATCATGTAGAGTGAGAATATTGGCGCAATGACTTTTAAACAAGTATTAACACATGTGACATGATGAATAATTAGTTATAGTTATCTCAACTTCATTACTCATTTGAGGGTTGGAAAATATATTTCTTATACTATTTGTGTATGTTTTTGTGGTATTTATTAACTATGATGCTAGATATTTTCTTTTTGATTAAAATTCTGTATATGCTAACAGTATATAAATAACTGACTTCTCTTAGATTTAGCTGCATCTTTAAAGAAGCTTGAACACATGCGTTCCTTGGAACAAACTATGTTTTATAGTTAAGTTAACGTTGTAACTTCTTTGAAATTTATAAGGAGGATTATTTGATTTTTTTAATAATTCACGTCTCAAATGCCGAGGAATCACGTAACTTCCAAAGGTGCTTATTACACCATCGCAATCTGTACTGGGAAAGTTGATTTAAGTTCTACATTCAAATTGTGCTGTTAGGACAGGATAAATGACACAGTGATTTGATTACAATATTAATGAGACATTAATTTATGTATAGCGTATGAAAGGAACTATTGTTTATTTGGAACTATTTGTTTATTGTCTATTGTGATGTGAGAATCGATTTCCCGAAGCTATACATAGACAGAATTAGCTATGGGGGACCAATAACTAGCAACGATGACAAAATATATTCAACAGTATGTTTTTTTTTTTTTGTAATTTCACAATCATTATGATTTTTAAAAAACATATATTAAAAATTTAAATAAAATGTCAAAATAACGTGTATAAACCTTACTATTAAGTGAAAATCAAAATTTCGAAGAAAGTTCATTAACCACATACCTCCAATAAGTAAGTAGCAAAGAATGGCGTCGAAAGTTAACGACTGATCGGAAAGCAAATCATTCAGATGAACAATTTCTTCCCCGGATTCATTCTCACTTCTTTTTGTAGATATCTTAAGGGGTTGAGATTCTTTTCTTTTCCAAGGACTCTTCATTTCAAACTGATGCTCCGTTCCTTTATAATAGTACTTTTTACGAGAGATATTTAAATTTGTTATAACAGACGCATCATCTCCAGAAGTCTTTGAAAAAAAAAAGAACAAAAACAAAAACAGTCAACAGAGTACATCCATATATGACTAGACAAGTTATACAGGTGAACTAAAAACCCTGTATTATAACAGTACTGACAGATGATTTTGTCGAAGAAGGTCTGAATGACGTTTTCATATCAAGTGCATCGACTCTGGAAATTATTCAAGTAAATAGATCAAATTTCAAACTCACATGGGTTTATCTATATAATCGTTTATGATTGATTTTTTTTTTATTTAAGATGAAATAACTAACATTTTTGAAGCTCTAAAGTATATTAAACAATACCAAGATGGAGCACACACTGATCTCCAAAACATCAGAGACGGGATATACAAGTTCTGAATAGAAGAATCGCTATTTAGTGTGATTGATATCAGAACAGACTTCAATATTTATTTGTATCAAAATGATGTCTGGCATACCTAAATTGTCATGAAGCCATGCTTTTCTTTAATCAAAACTGTAACCGATACACTAGGGAGAATATGAGAATTTAATTTTTCCTTTATGGATACAATCACATGAATATCAATAACTAAAGAACTATCAGTCGAACTCGCATAAAAAAATGATGCCTTTTGTATGAAATAAATTTGAATCTTTAGAATAGTGGGAAAATACGTTTGAAATAATAGCATATATTCACTTTAAAAGAATACTATGCGTTTCCTTTTCCTTTCAGTTCACAATGTTGAAAAAAATGTATTTTGTTACCTTTAGAATAACGATAGGTGCTTTGTCACCCTTTTTCATCGCAAAGTCTAGAACTGAAGCATTCACATTCCCCAGGGAAACAATTACTGGTAGAATAAAATCGTCACCCAAATCTACAAAATACAACATTGTAGATATATATCAATGTTTTCTTTTAAGGAAAGTTTAAAACTCCAACTGAATTTGATTTGTCCTCTAAAAAGAGATTTAGTTTAAATACATTTAGTAAAATTGCCCCTCAAAGGATATAATTTTAGCATTTGAGATGTACTTTAACATTTTAACAAAATGTATAGACTTTGCTCCACCGCAATTCATTCAAATATGAATTTTCTAAGAACACAATGGAGAACGAACTAATGACATTTTGCAAAAATACACCCCCAAAAATAAGAATAACCATTTTTTAAGCATGTCCAAGTTTAAAGATACACAAACACTTTTAATGTCCCCGTAATCGACGAATCGGGAGTATATAGTTTTTATCGTGTTCCTCCAACTATCCGTGTGTTTGTGTGTCTGTTTGTCCGCAAAACCTTTAACCTTGCTCTTAACTTTTGATTTGGTGGTGCTATGATTTTCATATTTCACATTTGTATTTCTTGTGACAAGACCTTTCTTTAGATACCACCACATTTTACCTCTTGACTTTGACCTTGGTGTTTGACACATTTTTACATAATACAATTCCTTACTTTGGCAATAGCTTTCTGAATGGTAGATATTTGGCCTTTAACACTTCAAATATGTATTCTTTGTGACAAGGCTTTACATTGGATACCAACACCCAATGTTTGACATTTTGACCTTGACCTTAGATGATGTGCACTGTAAAAAACATTTACTTTGTCATAAAAATCTCTTTTTTGTCCCCGTAAAGGAATATTCGGGGGTATATAGTTTTCGTCGTGTTAGTGTGCCTGTCTGTTTGCCTATTTCTTTGTCAGGAAAAAGACTTTATCCCTTCGCAAGGGATCCCCGGAGTTAAGGCTAAGTATGGAGATTTCTATGCAAAATATCTAGTTAAAGCCCGTAATTGCTATGCATACCACAAAGAAAATGCTAAGACTTGTTTTCTAATAATTCTTGGCATCCACGGTATGCAATAGCCAGTACACATTATGACGTCATAATATGACGTCATCAACCTGTACTACACAAGTTTATATGAACCATCAACAAAATCGCATTGGCGCAAGGGCATACATTACTTTGTTTTACAGAAACAAAGTATAAAGAGAAGCAGAATATTCTAAGGGTTAAAGTTATTGCTGCACAAATGTCGACACTGCAATTGTTAAGTTACTATTCGTACAGTATTAAGTTGAAACAGGGTAAAAATGCACAGTCCAGTGTAAGTTTAGTAAATTTTTTATAGTTTGAAGAAGAGCATAGGATTTGTGCAGCAATTTTATTACTTTTTAGAATATTCTCTTTAATATTATACTCTTTTTATTTTAAATTAAATAGAATATGCCCTTGCGCCGACGTTGTTTTGTTGATGTGTTTTATTACCTGCAATGAGATATGACGTCATAATATGACGTCATAATGTGCACTTGCAATAATATACTGTCAGTACTAAGTATGTATAAGGAAATCAATTTGAACATTCTTTGTACATAAAATACACAATTTATGCATTTTTATTAGCTCATTTGCATAGAAAAGACCATATTTAGCCTTAACTCACTTGCGTTCTCATAACTTTTGATTTAGTGGACCTATAGAAATGATATTCATATTTCACATGTATATGTGTATTCCTTGAGAAAAAACCTTTCTTTTGGTACCACCAAATACAACCTATTTGACCTTGACATTGGACTTTGACAATCTTTTACACAAAAATTCCAAACTTTTACTTTGGTCATAACTTTTGAACGGTAGATACTAGGACTTCCATGCTTCACACGTGTATTCTTTGTGACAAGAACTTTTAAAGGATACCAACATTTTTGTCATTTTGACCTTGACCTTGGAGATTTATGTATTTTAAACAAAAAAAGTTACACTGGTCATAACTTTTAAACAGTGAGGGCTAGGGATTTCATACTTCACATATGCAATCCTTGTTAGAAGACATTTTATCGGATACCAATATCTTTGACTTTTTGACCTTGGAGTTTGACATATCTTTTTAAAGCTTTTACATTGGTCATAACTTTTGAACATTAGGGCAATAATTTTCATACTTCACCAATACATTCCTAGTAACAAGAGCTTTCTTATGATACCGTCTTTGACTTTTTGACTTATCCTTGGTTATAATGTTTGAACAGGTGTCTCTAGGGTTTTCATAATCACAATTGTATTTCCTGAGATAAGACTTACTTTTGGTAGCAACATATTTAATTTGCATTTAAGGAAAGCTTAATCTTTGCTATGTCGCCCTAAGGTCGCATAAGTATTTCACAAACACATCCTGTTTTTTTTATTTATTTATTAAAAGTATGTTTAAGGCGAAAAAGGAAAAGAAACTGTTTGGAACTTCAGTAAAATAATTATGATAGAACAGTATGTGTAATATTTTTTTTTTTGTTGTTGTTGCTTTTTTTTAATAACCAACACCGTAAGTACGCTAATTTCACATGCACATAGATTTATATTTATAACGTGATAATCTGATTGGTCTTTCTTATACTTATGTAAAAACTCCTAAAGTTTCCAGTGGTTAACTTCTCAATCTGGACAGGTTCGTTGCCTTGATACTCATTCTCAGTGTCCTCACTGCTTCGATTTTCATAAACCCAGAATTTAACTGGTGTCTGGAATTATTGAAAAAAAAAACAGTTTTCATTCTCATTTGTTCAAAAAATAAAGTTTGTATTTATTGCATTTTTTTTCAAATCAATGAAATTACTGTTATAAGTAATTGAATTTACAAATAAATAAATAAATAAATAACAAAAATGAATTTTGATTTATAAATATGAGTTTTGTGCGTAGATCGGTAAATGTTATTCTCTCCAGTTTCAAATGCCATTTTCAAACACACCTGTTAAACATTAAATTGTCCATGGGCTTTAAATTCATTATTTTTTAATTATGAGCTAATTCATATAATTTTTATAGACCTGTTCAATAAATTCTTCAGTCTGCCAAAACTAATTTCCTTTTTTATTATATGCTCAACTTTTGTAGATGTACATGTACCGCCATTCATTTCGCACCAAATCCTAGTGTTATTAGTTACGTCACCATGGATACCATAACTACGTATACAATAAAGCTACATATATATGCATATTCCTGAAGTCATAGAATCATTTCAATAACATAGTACCCAAATCTCTTTTTGCAAGTTGACAGAGATATGTTTTGGTTGACTGCATTTTCCTCTGAAAGCAATGAGGCCCAATTTCATGAATTGCATAACAAGTGAGACGTTCTGTTAATTTCCTTTTTCTCCATTTTTTTTTACACCAGCAGTCAGTAGACTTACTGTCTGGCATGCACGTGCAGAATACCTGAACATAGGATCATGTTCAATTATAGTTGAATCCAAACTTTTCAAAAGTTATGTTCCTTGGCCGCCATTTTAGGGTATAAACGCATAGAATCCTCACAGTAACCTTCGTAGTTTTCTGGTTTGTAACTTTGTCATTTGACTGGGAAAAATCGTTGCATAATGTATACGTATTGCCCCATGTTAGGGGCTACTCACACATCCAAAAAAAAAAACAAATTAAACAACGTGGATTCATAATAGCCCGTCCAAATGTTTGGTAGCATGAAGAGGAAAAATGTTGTTTCTTTCCCTTTTGACCTTTTAGTTGACCCCACAAAGGGACACAACTTTTGTAAAGTGTTGAATGGTTGATGCCGTAAGTGCCGTAAATGGTTTGAATTGTATTCACGATGTCAAAATACGACACTTAATAAAAACAGTCCTAAAAGTCTAAACAAATCAAAGGTATGAATTTTAAGAATTCAAAATTGATCATCATATTAAGATTTTTTTTTGATTATAGAACTAAATGATAATTCATATTGCTAGGTATCATGCTATGGGGGGGGGGGGGGGGGGGGGGGGAAAAAGAACGATATGCGGTATATTGCATATATTTGCCCCCACAAAAGCTCATATTTTGAAAACTTCCTGAAATGTGCTGAATTCAATTAATTGTATGAGAAATATAAATTAACAGAATATATCATAGTGTCAAAGCAGTATATTCACAATTTTTGTTTTGATGACGTCACAAACTAGTCCGATTTTATATCCTTTTTTCAGAAACAGGACAAAATGGACAAAATTTCAACAATTTTAGCTTTAAAATTTATAGAGCGCAAGTTTGATTAGGAACAATATTGACATATTTCATTGATATTATCATTCTACACATTATCTCAAAATATTGATCCTGAACACATATGCGCTCGGTGACTTTTGATCAAAAAATCGACGAAATATGTACATTTTCCTGTAAAATTCATAAAAAACTGAAATTTACGTCATGTTTGTGACGTCATCACGTACATATGGCGTCATTACTTATAAAAATATTCAGTGCTTTGAAGTCAGCATATACTCCCTTGTTTAAGAACTGAATTTATCCATTATGAATTTACTCCATCAAAGTTTGATTTGGGGGCAAATATTGGTTATTACCGAATAAAGTTGTTTATTATCCATTTTGAGTGAAATGTTTTCTTTACATCAAAATAAATTGATATAAAAAACATTGTAAACCAAAAAAAAAAAAGACATGCCGGGGAAATTAATATTTTTAATACCATATGTATTTTTATCGAAAAAATAGGCCTGCATTACATGTATCATTATTAAATAGCCTGTACATGTGTATGAAGAATATATAATTCTTATTCTAATATGCCACATACCTTGTTCATGTCCCTCTTATTCGACGAGGGAAAATCATCTGAAATAAAATACAGCTAGAAACAAAATGAACAAAGTGATATTAGCCTGTAAATATTTTGTTCTTCATCTTTA
The DNA here is from genome assembly GCF_032062105.1 of Saccostrea cuccullata. Classification (NCBI taxonomy): domain Eukaryota; kingdom Metazoa; phylum Mollusca; class Bivalvia; order Ostreida; family Ostreidae; genus Saccostrea; species Saccostrea cuccullata. The sequence goes on along the minus strand of NW_026928074.1, from coordinate 3,682 downwards.
AAAAAAAATATTCTTTTTTTATGTTCACACATTAGCTTCTTTCAAGTATCTATTATAGATAGCGTATACAAGTATTAAATTTACAGAAAGACATCAACATACACATGTTCCCTTTAATTAAACACATGTGAAAGTTGGTTTAATATAGGATAGAAAGAGGAGGAGAAGAAAGAGAGAGAGGGAGAGAGAAAAGATTATTAAAGAAAAAAATCAAAAACAAAAAAAATATAGGGTGCATAGTGTTGTTTTTTTTTTCTTTACATTAAGGGGGGGGGGGGGGGGGGGGGTTAAAGATTAACATTTGTTTCTTGAACAAATTCATAAATATATATGTATATGTAGACTTGTACAAATGAATCATATCATATCACAGATGCTCAGCCAGTTATTTTCATACTCTGTATATTTACATTGCTTAAAAAGTAAAAATTTCTCTATCAAGCATCTTTCCATAATAATTGTTTTTAAAGTCATTATACTAAGAACAGAAGGATTTTTATATTTAGTCGAAGAAAATATAATTCTTAGCTATCAGTGTCATCAAATTTTGCACTTTATGGACATCCTTATTCTTATGTTTGCCAAATAATATTGTTGTTCTGTCAAAAATTACAGATATATTAAACTTACACAAAAACCACTCTTCAATATCACTTCAAAACTCTTTTACTAAATTACATTCAACAAAGAGATGTTCAATTGACTCAATGTCAGTCTTACAGAAACTGCACGCTGGAGATTCTTTTATCTTAAGTTTATTGATTGATTGTATAGTGTTTAACGTCCCTCACCAGAATATTTCACTGATATGGAGACGTCACCATTGCCGGTGAAGGGCTGCAAATTTAGGCCTATGCTCGGCACTTACGGCCTTTGAGCAGGGAGGGATCTTTATCGTGCCACACCTGCTGTGACACGGGGCCTCGGTTTATACGGTCTCTCATCCGAAGGACAGCGCCCCATTTAGTCGCCTTTTACGACAAGCAAGGGAGTACTGAGGACCTATTCTAACCCGCATCACCGGGGCTATCTTAAGTTTAAAAACATAAAAAAAAAATGTTGGAACTCACGATGTAAAATTTGAAATTGTAGCCACTGTAGCCACTGCAGTTTAGATTCTTGGGTAATTTTAAATGGGAGTTCAAAATTTTTACTCCATTCTAGATCTTGCATGGTGAATAGATAAAAATATTTCTACTTTAGAAGCTATTTCAAAATATGCACAGTGTATATAGTACTTTTAAATTTTGATTTTTCATGATAATGTATTTTAAAAAGAAAAACATCCTTAATTGAGACCGACATTGCACATGGGTGTCGTTTCTAAATTGGTTTTCCGAACATGTGATGAGGTAAATAAATGCATCGTGAAGAGATTGGAACATTTGATTCTGGATTACATATTGCACTATATGAAGCATATTTACTTATGCTAGGGGAATGTTATTCTATACATGGGGTTTTTATCTCCTATGTTGTTTCTCCCGGGTTATTAAAAAGCTTATGTTTAAAACGATTTTTTTGTGTCTAGATAGTCCTGATAGTTTTTTATTGCAGGTCAAAACAAAAAGATCAAAATTTCTAACTTTTTTTAAAAACAGAGATGCATGTAATTTTTGTTAAAAAAACAATAATGAATTTACACTCATTATTTTTATCCCTTTGTATTTCCCTTTGATAATTCATGGCAAAAAAATAAATGAATTTCATTAAACTGGAATAAATATCAAAGTACCTTGAATTTCAATGTAAATGATGTAGACCGTTCTTTACTCAGAATGACAGTTTGTGTGATTTTCAGATATGTAAATCGTCATTTGTCTTGAATCCTTTTTTTTTTTTTTTTTTAAATATTGTTTTAGCTTTAGTTTGGTTTTTTTATATTTTTAATATAAAGTATAACACTTTTTTAAATACAATATCTTTAAAGAAAAACAAAAATCAAAGTATGAAGGATTTCCCTTGATACCTTATATTTTCAACTTTTTTAAAAAATAAACTTAAAGTTACAAGTCCATAACACAATAATATTTCATAAAATAATTCTTACCTTGATGACAAACTCTTTGAGAACGATTCATGTCGCAGTCTTTAAAATGAATTCTTTAGTAGCTACAGGTACAGTCCTTTTTAAAGTAATTGGAAAAGGTATTTCGTTCTCTTACAGAGTCGTTATTTGACATATATGAGCAGGAATTTTTTTCCTGGAATGAAGACCGGATTCCAAATAAATTATACACATAAATGAACAAAAGTGTTTCTTCAAAGCTCAACTATTTAAGTCTAAATTGATTTGTCATTTTCATTTGCACTCATTCAATTAGCTACATGTATGTATACAAACAGGATACAGTGGTTCTCCGGTTAATTGCCTTAGGATATATTGACATCCCCGCTTCCAGGGATTCTCCAAAAGTGGATTTCCCCCTATGTAAATACACCCGTTATGTTACTACCCCCGCAATTTGGATGTGCTTTGATAGTGCGTGTTTGCTGCGATAAAGCATGACTGACAGAACTAGAAATTAGGCTAAATTAAAGATATTCGTTGTGTGAACTAAAAAATTAGCAATATGTCCTTGTTGTTGTATCAGTTTGCCTTGTTATATTATAACAGTAATGAAAAAACAAGGGAGTGGATTTTTTTTTAAATGTAAAGGAAATAGAAAATAAACGAAATAGACATACAACATTGTATTAAATTGTAAAATTCTCAGTGTTGCATATCACTGGTTTTATTCCACATCATAATAAATGAAAAAAAAAAACAAATTGTCCCCTTCTTTAGAATAAACAACCACTCAATCGATTGAAGGAAAACCTCGATCTCTTTAGTTAAGATACTTTAATTAATACTTGATAAAAGCATGGGATTGTGTTACCCCTAAAACTGTCATGGTTTGTAAGATTCAGAATGGGTTGGTTGATCAAAATCAAAAGCGAAAAGAAAATCAAAATTCTTCGGTAATTTAAAACATGGGGTTCATTTACCTTGTCATTTAATTTTCAATATTTCAGTCATTAACCTCTCAAACTTATAAACTGGTTTTGGAAACATCAATGTAGTGAGATATTTCATCCCTGATTTAGATTGCATGTCAACTGAGGAATGTTTTCGTACCAGAGTTCATGACTGTTCATGGCATTGTAATATATGTAAGAACTCGTTATATTACCACCCTCGCTTTAATTTCAAAACCTGTCTTGGTCAAAAGTTCGTAAATCTATACCGGGAAAACACTGTACAATAATTGAAAGTTAAAAAGTATTTTGTCATATTCTCAACCTAAGTTCATTTTTAATGACAAAGTTTTGCTTATAGAAAATAAGAAAACCAATCTACAAATTAAGATTGCCTCATCCAAGTTTATACACTGAGTTACTTCTATCCCTTGTTGAATTTTCAACAGGGTGCTCCACAGGTAAAGTCAATAATTCGAGGATCGAAAAGAATTTCACAAGAATTTTGATAGTGCGCTTCTTATGTACGGTCCATTAAAGATTTTTAAGATCGAAAAGAAGAACGTCACATAGCATTAATTAATTTCTCAGATAATGCAGAAATGCACGATCTTCTCTGCTCGTTGCTTTAATTCCAAGGCATGTTTGTGATATGCAAACATTTGTTTTACATTTTATGCTTGTCAATGTGTTGTGTATGATTTTAAAAATTCTTAGATTT
>NW_026928073.1:0-33195 GCF_032062105.1 Saccostrea cuccullata | reverse complement strand
GAAATTCTTATTGCAGTAACCATACAAAATATAGAGATCTTCTCATAAATTCATGAAGTGTCATTCCCGTTTGGGAAATGTATGGACACAATTTAACGACATCCAAATGCTCTTGATGACTTCATTGAATATTCAAATCCATAAAACATATATCGTCAGGATGTAATCTTTTAAGTTCTGAGACACAAAGAAATTTAATTTGACCAGTAGTCTGGACTAAGGACTGATCCATTACAAGTAATGGAATGGTTGTCTCGGACAAACCAGGACCTAGCAACCTCTAACACATACAACTTATTAATGCATATATTATCTCAGCAGTTAGTTTTAATTTTTATTCTTTAGATAAAAAGCAATTTAACATTCCGTTAAAATAGGAGCGAGATAAATTCACAAAGTATAATACATCTTTTTTCTTCCGAAAAATTTTGTTGAACCATTTTCGATTTCAAAAAGCTAAAAGTAATGACGCTGTATCGTAAATATCTGTTTCATGATATTGGAGTATTTAGTGTTTCTTTTTGTTGTTTAACCTTATTAAAAAAACTAAATCGAAGAATATAAATGAATGATTTATTGATTAAATAAACGAATACAATAAATAATAGCAGAGAAATTGAAAAACGTACAATAAGATCATTGCCGTTACAAAATGTAAGAAATAGTATAGATGTATATTGTTATTATTATCTCAACGGATATATTCATTTTGTATTTATTTATTTATTTTTGCTTTGCTTTGTTTTTGTTTTTATTCAATTATTTCATTCTTGCGTTAAACCAGCCAGAATCTCAAATACATAGATTAGCAAGTGCATACTTTACCGTGAATTTCTACATTGTAAATTATATTGATTTAGCATAACTTTTATAAATTTCAAAAGGCATAAAAATAATGAAAGTCTTCTATCATTCCATTCTAATTCTCTCTTTCTGAAACAGGAAAGGAAACTATCATCAAATGAAGTCAAATTATAAAAGAAAGAATTGTGTTTCCGAGGTATCGCTATATTCTTCATGGCGATTTACAGTTGCAGTTGCGTTTTCTTTGAACCATCCTCATAAAATATATTAGCAAAATAAATGAAAATCATAATAAATTTAATATTCTGTATTTCTGAGTTTCTTAAGATTTGATTTAATAAAATAGTTCTTTCACATTGATTACATTTGTTAAGGATCTTCCGTTCTATGTAACAAAATAAATGACATTCAAATTGGTACCCAGTGAGCGGATATTTGGAGAGATAGAAAAAAGAGAAAGAAAGGCGGATATCTGAGCAGAACGACTTTTTGCCAATTAGTTTTCATGTCATCAAATCGGTAAATTTCCCAATCGTTCAGTGGTTAATCTTGTGGAAGATTGATCAGGGAACCCTTAGCGCAAAAAAGTTCAACGCCGACAATGGAAAGCGCCCATTAAGGACCAATATGTCAGAATTTTGATCGCATTCAATAGTAGCCAGGCAGTTGGGATGAATCTTAAGAAATTGATTCCGAGAAACATAAAAGAAGGCAACTGGTAAATGGCTGCGGCCATTATTTTGGCAGATTATTTGCATTTATTTAATGACCTGCGGAATAAACAAGTCTATTACATTAAGAGTTGTCTTCTGTGTTGTAGAGATAAGGCTTACAGATCTACGAGGGGTTCCGGAGGAATATCATCGACTACTACTAAATTATAGCCAATAAATATTTTGTAATTTTGTATCATAATTGTTTAACATTTTTTATACACTGGAACTATACTTATCATATGATTTCTGCCTTTAGTTACTTTTTTTGATCTCAATATATGTACGTCAATATGTTTTCTCTTTCATTCCTCTCAAAGTAGTACCAAGTTCATACCTCAAACTACTGATGAATAATATCTAGTTAAAGGTCACTTCTTATGCTGCTAAATTATGAAGAAAAAAATACCTTGGCCAATTTCTGATTTTTGAAAAATAAAATAAATAAATAGATGGAAAGCCGAATCATGTATCATAGAAACGTACTTCAGTTTAAAAAATATCCCGGAAATTATTTCATTTATTAAAAACCCCCATGGTAAAAGTATCAAGTCTAACCTCAACGAAGCTCCAAAAATTAGATATTTTCATTAAACACATATTTTGCAACACTCTGAATTGACTTCAAATATACCGACGAACAAGACATGTCTCTACAAATACAAGTCACAGCAAAAACATCATCATTTAGCAATAACCCTTTCTACAACAAATCTTTGCTCGTAATATATAACAAACATTGACAATTTCAGTAATTAATTTGTCCCCTTATGATGGTTATATTTGTGTTTTTTTTCAAAAATATATTTAAATATCTTTATATAATCAAAATGAAGCAAGAAAATAAAATTTATGATTTATTTATGATACTGACTCATTAGAGAACAGGTAAAAATTAATGATAACTTATTTGTTCACAAAAGGACAAAAATGTACCAAAATTAATGTCCTTTTTCAAATGTTCGAAGACACAATGCATTTATTTTTGTGGTTTTATTAAGCTTTATATGTCTGTAACTTGCATTAATTAGAAAATCTTAAAGGGTCTGTCGTTTAGATGCCACATAGAGTATATGCTTAAGTTATCCTAATAAAATATCAACAACAACAAAAAATGTTACTATTGGCACTTTAAAAAAAAAAAAAAATTTGGCTTATATCTGGAATTTTGTTCGTTTTACACCCATGTTAAATGAAATATACAAATGAAAAACAAAATTCGAGCTCAAAAATCCTTTAAAACAATACAAAATTGAAGCAGAGCAAACACGGAGCTCAAAAGTCATCAGAGGTGGGATCAGGTGCCATGGAGGAGTAAGACTGCCCTCTTAACCAATCATACCCGTATTGAGTTTCTCTTCTTGACCGGCCGAAATTAAAGAAACACGTAGTCAACTCAGAATGAAAAAACCTAACAATTTGTATGTAAAGGAAATTAAGAAGTCAGTCTAAATTAAAAGTTGATGTATCGACAACAGACTTGCGAAATAATGAATCAACTAATGAATGAAAAGTTATCTATCATATATCTAATTGTCAAATCGAAGGCTACAGCAAGCGGCTTGAATTTTCTTTTCCCTGAAAGTACCCGAAGAAGCATATCCACTTTCATAAGATTGTTTTTTTTTTTTTAGAACAGAACAGATCTGATGCCATACACAAAAACGTGTAATACAAGCGATTTTATTGTTTTCATATTCAGTTTAAAGACCGAAACGTTAAGTGAAAAGCGTTGCATGTTGCTGAATTATGACCTGTACTGTACAAAAATTTTCATTTAAAAATTGAAATTATTGGTTTTTACGAATCAGTTAAGATATTAAATGCATATTCATTTTAATTATACAATATAGTTATATTACTTCAGAAAGTTTAGATAATAAACAGTTTTAAAATCTACATCTAAAATGATACCTTTCAACGAACTTTTATCGTCTTATTTGATATAATTCATATACCTTAACTTTTTTTGCAAAAAATTGTGTTTGTTGCATACACGCTTTTAAATTTAGTGGAAATTATGTTTATTATCATCAATATTTATAACTTGTTACTTTTATTCATGAGTCTGTTTTGAATATAAGCTGTAAAATGTTAATAACGTCTATGTATTTAAATAATCTTTTTGAAAAATATCTGTGAAGATTTTTATCTCGGTGGGATTGGACAAAAATTGTATTGACCATCTGCAGAATTGCCAAGTTATCCCCAATAAAACCCCCAATAAGCCTGGGGGATGAGGGACTAACTCGCCCTTCTCTTTGTTATTCACGTTTAAAGCTTTTCTTCATAGCTGTTTTCATTGGTTATATTTAAATTTGACGACCTATAATAAACCTGGAATATTAGTCGACACTCTCTGATCGATTTCTCCGGCATGAATGCTCAAAGAACCTCTAATCATTTCCCTCAATCACATGCACAAAAAGTTTATGAATATCAAGTTTTGGGATTTTTTTTACAGATAAATTTAATCTTGATGGTCACAGATTTTCTTAAAGCAGGCATTGTCCTCAACTGATAAAATAAATAAATAAATAAATATTAAATGAAAATATAAATTAAATTTAAGAAAAGCAAACAAACGTTTAAAAAAGAAAATACATATTTGAATGTATTTTGAGATAGAAGCATTTTGTGTATAGAATTTTGTTTAAAACACTCTAAACATTGGAATAAGAAATAATTAAATTAACCAAAATCTATATATAAATATTTTTTTTTACCAAAAGAACACTTTTTGTCAATTTTTATATTTTTTTTTCACTCAAAACCAGATTAATTGTACCAGAGGTATATATACATATATATAAACAGAAATAACAGTCAAGGAGAAAAAAATAAACATGTATACCGGTATATATAAAGAAAAACAAAAGAAAAGAATAAAGTAAACATTTAATTCATTGTATTTCATTTTTTAAAAATGCTATAATTGTAAAATGCTTTACATGTATCTTTAGAATTTATCATTAAAATATTATATTTTTCTCTAATTTATTCTTTTATCAAGCACCTTGTTTAGAAAAAAGTCAAAACCATGCTGTAGAATTTTACAATTTTTCAGTGGTAATTGTTCATTTTTCTCATTCTGTGAACACGAATTGCAGTATACATTCCATGCTTTTACAATGTAACGATCTTGTTTCATTACTTTTTTTTTTTTTTTTACCAAAATGCATCATTTAAACAAAACAAAACTCATCATTTAAACAAAACAAATGATGGAATTCCATCAATCTCTCTTTTCATCATATCGTCTGCTTTCATCAAATTGGCGCATTTTTGACACCCGACATTCTTTAGTTTTACGTGTATGTTACATGAGTCGTGATTGGGTCAATATTTATATTTACTTAACGAACATTGTACACATGATAAGAAACAATTGTAGCCCACCTACTGCAAACAGGTTTTGTCGTCCAATATTCAAACCATGCCGATTTTGTTATGACTAAATTGAATTATTTATTTTGAAGCATTCTGCAAAATGTATTTTGGAGCCTTTATGTTATCTTTAAAAAAGAAAAACTACAGTCAGGATTTTATATTTGCAAAGGTAATACAGACGAGAAAAAATACAGGGTCCTGCAAAATTTATCACATTTTAATTTCATCAAATATACATGTTGAGAAAAATAATTTTACAACAATATAAATACGAGTATCTATAAAAGACACTCCATGATCTTATGAGATAAGTAACATCAAATTGTAAATATTTAATTTATGAAGTTTTGGTGCATGTAAATTTTATGCAAACTTTACATCACGGTAACCTGTTGTAAATTTCTTGCTTACCACCATCTACAAAATTCAAAATATATAACTTGAAAATAATTCAATAACCTTACTAACAATCGTTGTGCAAGGAATGAGACACGGATTGCGGAAAATGAAAATTCTTATTAGGGTAAACCTTTTATAGAAGTGAATACAATTTTTATGCATTTTATTTCCTTTCTTTTTTATCATTTTATTATTTACATATGATGTTCCTTTTTAATTCTAGATAAGTGTCTTAAAACTGAAAATTCACAAAGATGCTTTTAAATACCGGTACCTTTTAAAATTCCAGTGAATTTGATATGTTCTCCAAAAAAGTAATAACTCTTATAAAAATTACATAACCATTTAAAAAAATCAGTAAGATTGAAACATACGACTTTTCTATGTTTTTTGCAAATACTGTATTCATGATAAATTGAAAATGACTATATGATATCTTAAACAACTACTTTTTCCATAAGGAAGGAACTTCATCATTTTCATATAATCATAATTATTGATCATCAAATTGTTTAAAAAAAACACTCTGAATTTTAAAAACAACAAATATTCTTAAGTTGATACCAGAAAGATGCTCCTCATTGACGATTCTTTGAAGTCTTCGGAGATTAACAAAATCCTAAAAACAAACGTAAACATTACCAAATGCTGACAACAAGGTTGAAAAATCCTCAAATTATCAGTTATTAGTTGGCCATAGAAAAGTTAAAGTCGTCACGTTTATCATAGAGCTTGATTAGATTACAATTTACGTCTTTTTCAAGCAAAATATCCAAATATGAAACAGATGTGTCAAACTCTTTGGTATCAGTATATATCGTATCGGCATGAGAATGAATATAACCTAAATTTTTAATTTTCAATACGTCGTCTATATATCAAAATGTCGAGTTAAAGGACACATCAAGTGTTTTCTTCTTTTCAAACATAAGATTTTGCACAAATTCTGCTTCATATGAATACAAAAGTAGGCCTGCTAATAACGGGGCGCAATTGGTACACATGGGAATTCCAATATGTTGGTAGAAGACATTTGTCTCCAAATGCAACATAGATATTATCGATCAGAAATTCAAGCATCTTTTTTGGTGTCGACCTCAGAGTACTTGTGTGTACAATCAGAATGTTTTTAACAACATAAGTTTTGCAAATGACCAATGACAAGGTAAGTAAATTTACGAGTTATATTTTATTGAAAAAGCAGCTGTCAATAATATCAAAACGCGTAGACTTTCACTTATCGTGGGAAGTGGTTGTGTATAAAGTTGAAAAATCGCAAGTTTTTAAGTTGTTGATTTTGGTAAAATCTTGTGATATCAAATTGTCCAAAAGTTCCTTAGAATTTTTAAGTATTCACATCTGATTTATACAACTTCTTTAATATATTGTTGCACAGTACTTTTGAAGTTTCTCCTTCACTACTGTCAACATCTAAGTGAGTAGTAAAGAAAGAGGCTTGGTTGAACATTTACTGGAACCCTCTAAGTATGAAGTTTCGGAATCCAAAATACATATGGTAGTTCCAATTCAATTTGGTTCTTTGACATATTTAAAATATTCAAAACTGATATATGAATTTAAGAAATTCTTCCTTAGAAAGGGAATTATGAGTATAAGTTGGATTACCACTTGTAGAATTAAAAATCCAAGTTCTTCTAAAATACAATTTAAATGATAAACCTTACAAACGAAGACAATGTTGTTTTCTGCTTTGTTAGCAGGGATAAGTACGTACTGAACATGTAATCTATCTTATTCTTTTTTCACTTCTGGATTATTGATGATGAAAAAGCTAATTTTATATTATTTTTCATACAGTTTAAAGTTAATATATATTAGTTGACTCTTATTATCCGTAGTCAGTAGAACATTCATCCAAATAATGAAAAAGATATGACAGTGGTGTCTTTTGTTTGAAGTTCACTAGGAAATATTGAGTGACAAATGAATAACATACATTGTGTGAACTAAAATATTTTGTTCATGTCTCTAACCACGTAACCATACCATTCTTCAAGAACCAAGAATGAGACCCTTCCTCGAACCATAAATTTCAACCAATATGAAAAGAAGTGTTTCAAAATATAAGAAACTTAATAACTATGTACTTCTATTATTTTATAGCTTGTTCTGTTGTCTCTCAAGCTAGCCTGTAATCATACCAGCTTTATCCATTTTGTCAAATGGACAATGTACATGTTTTTTTTAAAAATATGACCAAGTGTACTAGGGGTGTGCAATATTACCGGTATATCGGTATATTGCGGTATTATCCACCACGATAATATATCGCGATATGAAAATCAGATACCGGTATTTCACGATATTTATAAAATATATTAAAACCTCCTTTATTGTAGAAACTGCTAAAATAAAACTGGAAACTTCTAAGGCTTTTTCTTTCTCGTTGAAAGAATACTTCGCCAGCTTCGTTCGGGAGAGAGAGAAAGAGAGTTGAGAGAGAGAGAGAGAGAGAGAGAGGAAGCTTTAATTCACTGTTGCAGTTTTGAATATCTTACTTTAAAATAAAATTGCTAATTAATAAGACTTTAAAATGAAATAAATTTATAAGAAAGAAAATATATATTTAACATTTTTACAGGGTGTATACCATGTGCATTGGCGTTCTCAAAATCTCACATTGAATCTACACGATCGACATCGCGGTGAAATATCAAGTTCAATATACATGTACATATTACAAGTATATGGTCGTCCATGCTTTCACTTGTAGCAGTGTTGCTTTAATTCGTTTTTAATAACTTTCATGCCATTTTAAACACCTCATGCTATACCAGGAGCATGTATATATTAAAACAGTAGATATAGGTCATTTCCTTATTGAATGTCTTGTGAAATTAGGTCGGGTTAGACTAAAACACCAAAACGCAGGAAAACAGGTCACAATTTCTTTCTGGTTTTAAATTTATTCTGTAACCACAATAAAATTATTTTCATATAGGCCTAGTATGTATATTGTTTTAATCTTTAATAACATTTTATGCTACTTCATGAAGACACCCCCCCCCAAAAAAAAAATTAAATGAAAAAAGATTATATAATCTTTAAAAACTTTTTTATTTCAATTTGAAAATTCTCCAAGAGAGTTCATCTTGTTGTACTATTTTACCTGGAATTTGATTAAAAGTAAAGTGTTAATTTGATGTGCAAGCAATGTCTTATCTCTCCTCCCCCTTTTAAACTTAAAGATAAATTCAAATAGTCTTTGAACTTGACAGCATTTCAAACATTCTGCTCAAATTTATTAATTATAATTAATCTACAATATATTGCAATATATTGCAATATTCAAAGTAAAATATTGCAATATATCGCAATATGGTTTTCCTTCGCAATACCCAACTCTATTGAGTGAACAGGTTAATGTTTTTGTGCAGGTCTCATCTCCAAGTAACTATAAGCCCTATGTTGACCAAATGTGCATTTATGATAAATCGAAAGATGTACACTACCAGACTTGCTTCGTTTGCTGAATGTGACCTACATTTTCCGGTTGAGTGAACAGGTTAAAGTTTTTGGTGCAAGTTTCATTTCCAAGAAACTATGAGCCCTATAATGACGACACTTGCATGGATGGTACATCTTAGGATGCATACTACTAGACGTGCTTCGGATGCTGAATCTGACCTGCATTTTCCGGATGAGTGAACATGTTAATTTTTTGATGAAGGATTCATTTCCAGGTAACTACATGTATGAGCTCTTTAATAACCAAATTTGCATGGATGATACATCTAAGGTTGCATTCTACCAGGCTGGCTTTGGATGCTGAATCTGACCTACATTTCTTTTGGGGATTAGTGAAGAGGTTAAATTTTTATGCCGGTTTCATTTCTAAGTAACTATTAGCCCTACATGTATGTTGTGCAAACTTGCATAGATGATACATCTTAGGATGCATACTATTGGACTTGCTCCGGATGCTGAATTTGACACACATTTTCCAGATAATGGACCAGGTAAAAGTTATGGGTGCAGGTCTATCACCAAGAAACTATAAGGCAATAAACCAAACTTGCCCAAATGATGCATCAAGGGATGAAAACTGTTAAACTTGCTTAAGATGCTGGATTTTGATCACATTTTCATGATGAAGAACTAGTTTGAAGTTTTTATATCTGTCTTTTCCAAAGTATCATCAAAATTGCATAAATTTTGCATTTTTGGATGTACACTTTTTGTTGGGTAATTGTGTGACATTGCCTTACTTAAAGACAACATTCGTTGCTCAAGGTGAGCTCTGTAATCTCTGATTACATAAGTTTTTCTCTGTGATAACTCTTTGAAAGTTGTCAGGATCAACTTTTCTTAAATAGCTAATTATGTAAATTAGGCAGGTCGATAGGTCAGGAGCTAAAGAGGCCTAATATGCATGCAAATCTTGTGCGCATATGTCTGTGTGTCTGACACTAAGGAGGCCAAATATGCATGTAAATCTCGTGCGGCTACCTATGTGTTTGACGTCAGTGGGCGAAGACTATTAAAATTGGCATGTACGTCCTCTAGTAATTTTAGACTACGTCTACATTTTTAAAGTCTAAATCTACAATTTTCCTTAACAATGAAATAGAAATATAAGGAATCACTGTCTAGTTAGTATAGTATGCCAGGGACATCAACGATAGTAGGAAACATTGGATAATTTATGCATAAGGGGCTTTGCCCATTATGCAAATTATCCCATGTTTCCCACGATCGTTGATGCCCTGGCATACATGTACTATACTAACTAGACAGTGATTCCTTAATTCATGGTCTGAAACAGTTCTGTATATAGATTTGTAAATGTCGGTTTTAAAAAGAGTTCCATTTTGACATCTATAACCACAAACAGCCTTTTGTTAGCATTGAAACTTGTGAAAGGTAAGTAAATTAACAGGAATTGGAGTAAAATGTATGATTATAATTATTAATTACACTGTTACAGTACTATTTTTATAGAAATGGATTGAATAAAATACAAGAAATAATACCCAAAATGAGCGACAAAAATTCGTAACATAATTCAAAAGTTTTTACAACGCTTGGATCTGTAGCTCTTTGCTTTATCTGTCTGAATTATATCAAGCAGAGAGCTACAGCTTGGCCCAGAGTATCCTGGGGTAAACTAGGGATTCAAGTTTGTTCAAATGAAGGGCCACTACCTCTTCAAATGGAAGATACCTTACAAATAGTGAAATATTGGTGTTTATCTAAGAATATGATTCAGTGGACTAGAAAAGTTAAGTTTTTAGCTCACCTGAGCTGAAAGCTCAAGTGAGCTTTTCTGATCATATTTTGTCTGTCTGTCTGTCTAGCTGTCCGTCTGTCCGTCAGTAAACTTTTCACATTTTCGACAAATCTTTTCAAGAACCGCTGGGCCAATTTCAACCAAACTTGCCACAAAGCATTCTTGTGTGAAGGGGATTCAAGTGTGTTCAAATGAAGGGCCATGCCCTCATTCAAAGGGAGATAATTGGGAATTAATGAAAATTTGGAGGTATGCTTTAAAAATCTTCTTCTCAAGAACCACTGTGCCAGGAAAGATGAAACTTATGTGGAAACATCCTCAGGTAGTGTTGATTCAAGTTTGTTCAAATCATGACCCCCGGGGGTAGGGCGGGGCCACAATGGCCAACCAAGGTTTTACATAGAAATACATTGTATATAGAGAAATTCTTTAAAAATCTTCTTAAGAATAACAAAGCCATAATTGTTCATATTTATATGGAAGCATCCCCAGGTAGTGTAGATTCAATTTGTTCAAATCATGACCTCCGGGGGTAGGGCGGGGTCAAAATGGCCGACCAAAGTTTTACATAGAAATATAGAAAATTCTTTAAAAATCTTCTTCTCAAGAATAGCAAAGCCATGATTGGTCATGGGACTACTTTTGGATTTAAACTTTTCAATAATAAACCAATTTCTACTTTTTTCTAGCCACAGTGCTCAGGTGAGCAATGTGGCCCATGGGCCTCTTGTTAACATATGTATCATACAATTCTTTTGAAATGTCTTCATTTTTACAATCCTTCGTAATCTTATTATCCAATAATAATTAAAAAAAAATTTTTCATTGAGATATATATTTATACGCTCTTTTAATTTTTTTTTAAAGTGCATTGTAACACATGCAGATGCCAGTAAAGACTATATTTGATTTTATGTAATTGTAATACAAAGGCATGTATACACAATTCAAAACGAATTCCTTTTTCATGTTTTTGTATGCTGTATATACATGTAACAATTGTATACATATAGTGATTATGTAAAATAAAATAATAGTACATATTTTACTGGCCTCTGTGTAATATTAAATTATATTTTTTTGAAATGATAATCACTTTGTTGAAATAATAATTCCCGGATAAAATTTACAATTTATTCAAGTTTAAAAGTACAAAATCAAAAATTACATTTTAACACAAAATTTCCAAAAGTGAGAGTGTTTTACAAACTCAAACATGTCTCATCTTTGACAACTCCTCCCCCTTTTCATCAATGAAGTGGTCAATGAAACAAGTTTAAGGACTGTAGTAAAGTTAAGGGAAAGCTCAATGTCATTAATTTATAACACAGGAAACAATCTGAGTTAACGTAACGAATGCAAAGAACCACCAGTCTTAGATCTTACCATAAATCTGATAACAATAATAATGAGCTAATAGCATCGATACCGTGGGATGGAGAGAGATGTCAAGTTTGAGAAATTACAAACACGTGCAGCAGTGCTCGTTCCAAAGATCTAATAAAACAATTGATATTATTAATTTTCAATTGTACATGTATTACCTTGATTTATAGAGTGATAATCTTATATGTTCTTTGCGAGAGGATGCTCCGCCTTGTGGTGTCCTTGTTTCATGGGGATTGTTGATTTTTTAGCTCTACTGGTCAGAGACCAGAAGAGCTTATGAGATAGTAATGTGTCAGGCGTCCGTCCGTCTGTCTGTCAGTCTGTCCGTCTGTCTGTAAACAATTTTTCAAAATGCTACTCCTCCTACAGTTTTAGTCAAATTTCAATATAACTTGGCACACATGTAGAATACACTAAGATACATAATTCTGTATATCAAATTTTAATTTTGATGAACGGTGTTGCCGTGGTTACTAAAAATAGAAATTTCTGTGAAATTCTTTCAAAATGCTACTCCTCCTACAGTTATGGTCTGATTTCAGTATAACTTCGCATACAAGTAGAATACACTATGAGACATAATTCTGTTTATCGGTTTTTGATTTCGATGAACGGTGTTGCCATGGTTACTAAAAATAGATATTTCTGTGAAATTCTTCAAAATGCTACTCCTCCTACAGTTTTGGTCTGATTTCAGTATAACTTGGCACACAAGTAGAATACACTAAGATACATAATTCTGTTTATCAGTTTTTGATTTCGATGAATGGTGTTCCCGTGGTTACTAAAAATAGAAATTTCTGTGAAATTCTTTTAAAATACTACTCCTCCTTAGTACAGTTTTGGTCTGATTTCAGTATAACTTGGCACACAAGTAGACTACACTAAGATACATAATTCTGTGCATGGGTTTTTGATTTCGATGAACGGTGTTGCAGTGGTTACTAAAAATAGAAATATCTGTAAAATTGTTTCAAAATGCTACTCCTCCTACAGTTTTGGTCTGATTTCAATATAATTGGCACACAAGTAGACTACATTAATATACATAATTCTGTGTATCGGTTTTTTGATTTCGATGAACGGTGTTGCCGTGGTTACTAAAAATAGAAATTTCTGTGAAATTCTTTCAAAATGCTACTCCCCCTACAGTTTTGGTCTGATTTCAATATAACTAGGCACACAAGTAGACTAAACTAAGAACGTAAAGAGACTTTATCAACGATCATTTTTCTATTTATTGCTGTTGTAAAGTTTTAAATCCCAGCTGCTTAAGTACTTTTCTCTTCCTTTGCTATAAGTTCAAACCAGTAGAGCTTCAGTCTCGACAGAGACTTCTGGTTTTTTTACTGCTTTTGTAGTTTTTTTTAATATACTAAATAATGAACAATTATTATCCCACGTTTTACAGGTATATTTCATGGGGCTATTAAATTCTTTTTTTTTCATTGATTTTGTCTTTTTCATATTTTCAGAGTAACAGTACCTCTCTTGATTGATTCTACAAGATTCTGAAGTTGTTTTCCCAAAAGACCCTTGACCTGCTTCATAAGGGTGTTTTAAGTGAGATCTAAGGATGAATAAGACAAATAGTGGTTCAGTAAGCTGTAAAGCTTAAAATTGTGTTGCTGCATAAAATATAGCCACGCTCAAAACGGCACTGAAACAAACATTGACATGTTGTGTGGTTTTTCAACAATACTGCAAATGAATAAGAAATAATATCAGAAACTTTTATGTTTTTTCTGAGCCATCTCTCTCCATGGTATTGGAAAAAAAAAGAATTAAGACCTCCAAGAATTTAATTAATGAATATTCTTTCCAAACATTTTCCCACTCCTTGGACTGTAAATTCTGAGTAAAGAAATGTGTGATGAACATTTCAAATTTCTATGTGATGCATACATGTATAAACTAAAATCTACTACATGTACATGTACTAGGCCTAAATGTATGACAATAAATCTGACTTAAACTTAGCCAATGCATATTTTTGTATTTTTTGAACACCTAGTGTTTAGGCTCAAGTGAGCTTTTCTAATGACATTTTGTCTGTTGTATGTCCAACTAAAATTTTCACAATTTCGACTTCTTCTCAAGTACCTCTGGGTCAATTTAAACAAACTGGTACAAAGCATCCCTGGTTGAAGGGGAGTTTGAATTGTTAAAATGAAGGGCCAAGTTCCCTACAAAGGGATATATTCAAGAAGAGACAAAAATAGGGTGGGGTCTTGAAAAAAAAATTCAAGAACCACTGGGCCAGAAAGTAAAAACTGTGGAAGCATCTTGGGATTAGTGTAGATTCTAAATTGTTCAAATCATGACCCCCCCCCCCCCCCCCCCCCCCCCCCCAGTTGGGCCAGTTGGGCCGGGCCACACTAAGGAATCAAAGTTTTACATAGAAATATATAGGAAAAAAAAATTTATGTGGAAAAAAATTCTAATAGGCCCGAGGGTCTATATTAGGGGAGGGGGGTGGTCCTGTCCTCAAGCACCTGTGGCTGGGTCAAGAAAGCTGAAACTTATGTGAAAGCATCATGGGGTAGTGTATATTTTAATTTTTTTAAGTATGTAAAAATTAGCACTAGTCTAGTACTTAAACATTGTTTGAAAAACCAGTAAATCATACAATGTATGAGTTGCTGGACTAGATTCATGTTACAACATTAGTCTGGTTTCAGGATGGTGTATTTTTTAACTGTATTTTGTTTTGTTTTTTAATGCCAAAATAATGTAGATATGTAGTTAAAAAAAATCAAAAATATAATGATATAGATTTATTTTTCTATACAGCAATATAATACACTAAAAAACATTAATTTCAGCTTTTTTTTAAAAATAATTATTTAATTAAAGTCTAAAAACAAACAACATACTGTCATACAACAACCTGAAACCCAACACAGCTGAAACACCTATGTATGTATTAAAAACCAAGTAATTAATACATGCAACTGCAAAATCAACATTGCAAACAAATGAGCTCGTCATAATTGGTCTCATCCTACACTATAAAATATATTTTATAGTGTATTTTTATTGTTATAGTTTTCAAAAGACAGACTGAACAAATGCAACTCGAGACATGGGTTAGATGGATTTCATCTATTTACTGTATTTAAATTTGTTCTCAATTCTTTGTCGTCATACACATGATACAAACGAAAGTATCTGATCCTCCTACGATTAATGCCACAAGTAAATTTTGCATAAAATTGAAGTTTAAGCGATGTTTTCTACCCATTCTTATGATGAAACGCCATACTGTTTATAGTTTCTATGCCTCCCGGTGAGGGCGCTGCGAAAATCGGAAGATGATTTTCCATTCGGAACTCGAATTTTTGAAACGTCATGAAAAATCTAGAGTGCTACGAAAGAGTCAGCGGTCCCTCTCTTATACGTCTCTGGTTTCCACCACAGGCGCTTCAGCTTTATCAACTTCCTCCATGTTCTCGATATTGCTGTACAGTGTCTTTTCGAGTTTCCTGTCTTTTGAGTAAACTTTTCTTTTGTCTTCCATCTTCAACACCATTTTATTAATTTTAGCAGACCTTTGAAGATTCACTACATTTTCATCATCCGTTTTTTCTGGCTTAACATCATTAGTGTCCATTTGCTCCATATGATCTGAAAGTAAAGCTTCATCTTCGGTATTTAATTCTTCATCAACTCCATGATCACTGTTAGTGACATTTTCTTTTACAGCTTTGTTAACTCTCTCAATTTCATTCTTGGCATCAAAAGCATCTATATTTTCCTTTGAGCCAGTCTTTTCAGTACTTTGGGTGGGTTCATCAATACTGATCGACACTCCATTATTTCCATCCCCTGGTCTTTCCTCAGAATTACTTTCCTCGGTAGTTTGATTACTGGTACATGTATTAGGATTGCAGTATCGCAGTAATTGTGTCTGATTACTTGTAAACAAAAGACATTTTACAATGATTGAGTACCAGCCTCCATCATTTTCAATTTATTTGTACACATTTTAAGAATTGTCTTGTTTTGTTCTTGAGTTATGTTATCGCAATTAAGAATTTTCTTCAGGGTAATATCTCTATATTTGTATTTATGTATAAAAAATAACACAGGGTTTCCCAGTATGGCCAGAATAACAAGAATGAATGCTACAATGATTGAGCAAGATGCAATCACGAGCACAGTACTTCCAGACTGCTCTTCGTTTTGGATCATTTTCAATTTATTTGTACACATTTTAAGCTCAGTTATTGTCTTGTTTTGTTCTTGAGTTATGTTATCGCAATTAAGAATTTTCTTCTTCAAGTCCTTAATAATCCTTTGATAGTTTCGATTTTGCAAAACAAGTTGTTGTGGTGATAAGATGTTACCGTGTTTTTCAAAACATTGCCTATATAAGTAGCTCTCTAAAACAAATGTGTTAAATTCGTTACTATTATTTATATATAACAATTAAAAATATAAC
Organism: Saccostrea cuccullata; assembly: GCF_032062105.1. Classification (NCBI taxonomy): domain Eukaryota; kingdom Metazoa; phylum Mollusca; class Bivalvia; order Ostreida; family Ostreidae; genus Saccostrea; species Saccostrea cuccullata. The sequence continues at coordinate 16,805 of NW_026928073.1, read as the reverse complement.
ATTCAATTGCTGCTTGATTGGCCTGAATTATAAGTTCTGAACCATTGTTTATCTCAACACAGTACCCTCCATATATCTTCGTATCGCAAGCACAAACCATAAATGTTCCATTCATCCAAGTGCTTATAGCATAAGTAATATTCATATTTGATGACGTGCAACTTAAGTGTTTAGTCAATTCCAATTTTTCCTTCTGATCAAAGGGCACATAATCAGTCTCCATTAATATTTCTGCTTGGCCTGTGCAAGCTGTTACACTTGCAGTTGCATCTGCTGTCAGAGAAATACAAGCTGCGAGAACTCCAAGCAGTATACCTGAAAAAAATAAAAACAAGGTATACAATAATAACAAATGTGTTAAATTCTGTTAAATTATTTATATATAACAATTAAAAATATAACATTCAATTGCTGTACTTGAAAAAGCGACATTTTTGGTTTATCTGTGCAAGCAAAGACTTTTTTAAAATTCAAATGTTACATAAATATTTAATCAAAGGAAATAAAATTTTTTCAATCAAAACTTCTTACTATCCGTTAACTTTACGTTTTTGCATATATTGCCTTTTCAACTGTTACAGGACAGATGTTAATTTAAATATCCATAATGAAAGTTCTTAATAAAGTTCTTATTAATTTGAAAAATTTACTGGTAATCTTAAATGATGATCTGTTAATTCCTTTACTCTTTTGATGAGCTATCATTTGCCAGGTTAGTGAAGATATTACATGCAAATTGATACATCTGATTTCACAAATCATTGTAGTACTTTAAATTGAAAAGACAAATTTCACATTCCATTGAACCATGCTAGTGTAATTTATATAATTTTTTCTACAGTACCTATATTGTCAGATCAAAAACCTGCATAAACATTATGAATATATTCATACTGATTTTATTTCTAAGATACTGACCCATTAAGTTGGTAACTTAAAGGTTAATATAAAGGGAAAACACCAATTTTTACTCGCAATTTGCGAGTGGGCGAGCGTTAAGTTTAAACCCTGATGAATATATTCATACTGATTTTATTTCTAAGATACTGACCCATTAAGTTGGTAACTTAAAGGTTAATATAAAGGGAAAACAATGTCTTACGACGGTTGACTTCAGATTGATCCCGCAAAGAGGAACGACTTACAGGGTTATTTTTGCCCCCCTGACGTTATTTTTGCTCTTTTGAACTTCATGTGAACAATTTTGCCCCCATTTTAAATTCACCCATTCATAGTTCTGTTTAAGAAATTATGCAGTGTAATTTGAATTCGCCCCGCTTTAAATTTGCCCAATCAAGGAGAGGGCGAATGGGGCAAAATAAAACAGGGTCGAAAATTTCCCTGTATACAGTATATACATTATGTTTGTCAAACTGTTTATACCTGGGACCTTTATACTATAGTATATGTTACAAGTCTCCAATACTTACTTAATGACATCATGGTCATGGTGGTTCTGAACTGCTCCCTGCGATGTTTGGTCAAATCAACAAATGTCATCAAGGCAAAATAAATTTGTAGAAAAGAGAAGAGCTTTTTCAAGGCTAAAAAAGAGCAGTATTTAAAACAAAGGATTAGTGAGTCTTCTCAGCTGTACAGTAACAAATGACAGAACAACGGTAGTTGTAGCCAGGTATAGGTAGTGCCAAACATGACAGGGACTTATACACTAATGTTAGTATGTAAGTCCCTGGTAGTGCCTACTCAGGCTACTGCACATGTCAATTGACATACATGCTGCTGCCATGTTCTGACTTCACTTCCTAAAATCGACAATCGATACAAATTATTTATTTTAAAAGACATTTTAAGTGTTCAGTACCTACCATATAGCCCCACAAAACAAGAAAACTGTCTAAAGACTGCTGACGACTTTGAATGATGGAAATTGTGTGTGCAAAATATTCACTCTCTATGTCTATGATCTGACCTTCACTGAGAGGAACGAACGACAACTCTGCATGGGATCTCAACGGTGTCTAGTTAATTCGTGCACAAACCGTTAAGGAGACAGTAGCAGAACAGCGGAGTCAGCCGAGGATTGCCGATTGGCGTCTGGTTGAATGACTTGTATGGTATTCGGGTGGTTTCGCCCCAGTAACCTATTCAAACCGGGTGCGTCGATTTACCCAAAAGGACTCAAAAGAAACCCAAAATGATTTTAAAAAAATATATATATTATATGATACACTGAAAATTTTAAAAATTAAGATATAAATTTGAATTAAATTATAAAAAGAATGGGGGCGTACAAGGCGAGGACAATCCCCCGCTCTGAGAAAAGACAATTTTCAATTCTAAAGTCAAAATTAAATTGTTTATATTATTTTTTACAATGAACAATGCATGAAGACTTGACCCATTCATTTTTAAAAATCTTTTTTTTATTGCTCTAGTAAACCCATTTTCCACTAAGTTTGCTCAGCTGTCAACTTTGAAATAAAGATTATCAAATATTAAGTCGTTCAGTAAAATAAAATGATAAAATGTTTTAAAGATGACATCACTGAGAACATGATTTTAGAAAAATATAACTCTTCTGCGAATTTTGAAAATTGAGAAACATTTTGTCTCATAGCGGGGCTTTTCCACGCCTTATACGCGCTCTTTCTTCACGTTATATTGTAAGTTAACATAAAAGCTGCAAAAACCTAAATTTAAATATTGTTACAACTTTTCTTTGAGAAATAACTTAGCACTGAGATAAAACATCAAATATCGTCATATATACAGAATATGCTTTGCTTTATTTTAGCTGACGATAACAAAGTATTAATACATGTACATCAATTTTCTCCTTATAATTACATGTAACCATATATCTTACTATATGATATATATTTGATGAAGAAAAAAGTTTTATTTTATGACTTGTTCTAGGCATATGGTATCTGGGGTGGGGTGGGGAGACCCCCATCCCCGCCCAAAACACTGTACACACACTTTTTCAAAAACTAGTTTTATTTTTAATAAAAATCTAAATCTCCTGCCGCAAATTGTCTTGCTAGTGTTTGGAGAATATGGGTGATTTGCATCAATTACACATTTATTGACTTCATCAGTGCGTAAACAGGACGAGATTTCTTGGCATGGTCAGAAAAAAATCAGCGAGAAAAGTTGTGTAAGATAGATATAAAGATTTTTGGCTCCCAGCACCTACTGCGACACTGGACCTCGGTTTATACGGTCTCATTCGTCTCACAGTGGGATTTGAACCCGCGACACGAAGGATCAACTCCTTAAATACTTCGCACTTCTAGATCAGACGTTCTAACCATATACAGGCACCTGAAGAATGGATGGTCCCCCGCAAAGCTTCTGAAAATTCTTATTAGTCGATGGGGAGAGAGAAATTACCAAGACAAACCATGTAGTAAAGACAGCCACGCATGACAGAGCCGGTGTAAAGACGAATAATGACCCCCATCGAATAATGACCGGGGGTCATTTTTCGACAGCGAAAAATGACCCCCGGTCATTATTCGACGTAGAAAAATGACCCTTTTGCCCGTAGAAAAAGTGTCACTTCCCTAAAAATTTGCAGAACCCACGTGAAGAAAAATGACCCCCTTAGAAAAATGACCCCGATGTAGATTAAAGCTAAAAAATTTTAGGGGGCAAAAAAAATTGAATAAAGAAGCATATTGGCCAAAATGCTCACCTGAGCTTATTGGGAATAAACTGATGACATGTTGATCTCATAACATTATACAATTATAGCTATATTTTAAGGTAAATGCAATGATTCAGAATCTAAAGGAGTTAAAGATTTATCAAGCCTTAAGGGTTAGGTAAACATTGTTTGTTTATGGTGGAAATCATCGAACTGACAGAAAAAAATCAGCAGTATTATATATTACTATATCCACCGCTTGAAAATCGGGAGGGTATATAGTGATTGGGATGTCCGTCCGTCCGTCTGTTACGCTTTGAGGTATCCATCTCTTATCCGCAAATCCTCATATATAAAAGGATGTGTTTGTGAAACAGCTATGCCCCTGTATGGCAACATAGCGAAGATTAGACTTTTCTTAAATGCAATTTAAATATATTGTTACCCCAAGTAGGGTCTTCTCACAAGAAACACAACTGCAAAATAGGAAAGCCCTAGCACCACTTGTTCAAAAGTAATGGCTAAGGATAAGTTTTTGAAAGGTTGGTCAAACTCAAAGGTCAAAGTTGATAATTTCTTAAGAATATGTTTAATGTAACACGGATTACACATGTGAAGTCTGCATACCCTAGCCCTTACCGTTCAAAAGTTATGGCCAAGGTAAAAAAAAACATCATAAGTACGGAAAACTCCAAGGTCAAGGTCAAAAGGTCAAGGTTTTTAGTATCCAATAAAAGGTAATGCCAAAAAACTAATATTTGAAGTATGAGAGTACTAGTACCTACCGTTTAAAAGTTATGGCCAAAGCAAAAATTTGGCATTTTTGTATAAAATGGGACAAACTCCAAGGTATAGGTCAAAAGGTCAAATTTGGTGGTACCCAAAGTAAGGTCTTGTCACAAGGAATATACATATTTAAAATGAAAGTCATAGCTCCAATAAATGAAAAGTTTTGGTAAAGGTTTTTGCGAACAAACAAACCGCCAGATAGAAAGACAGACATACAGACGAACGCGACAAAACGATATACCCCAGAATCTTCGATTACGGGGACATAAAAAGAAATGGTCTTCAATTAACTTTTTATATTAATATACATTATAAAGAAGACGTTGCAACAATGAAAATGTTTGTTCTGATTTTCATATTAAATTCTCTGAAAAATATACTCAGAACTGAGTAAAAGGGTGGAGTAAAACAAGAATTAAGGTAGAACCTATGTCGAAAAAGTTTTTGTCACAAGATTTTCAAACTTTTCAAAATGATAAATTAGTACTTGCTTATCAATCATTTAAGAAACCATGATATGTTTCCTTGTTTTTTTAATCTAGAACAGGCTTTAAAATTTGGTATGGTATTTACGAGGGCTGTTCAATAAATAATGTCCTCGGTGTTCAGAGAGAAGCAAAAAACGCTTTTCAATGATTAAGTCTTCCTGATTTTACTAATTAATCTCTTTTAAGTAAAATACATGTAAGTAACATTTTTTATCCAATTTCTGGTCGTTTATAGAACTCATTTTTGGGTATGACCCTTGGTGTACTGGAAAATGGCAGATTCAATGATTTCTTGGACTTGTTTCTTCCTTCTGAAAGGTGTTTTTTTACCAGGTTTGGAATTAGAAACAAGTCAAAAGGTCAAAGATCTGGCGAACATTGTTAATGTAAAAAAATATTAACTTTCTGTTTATCCCGAAAACCCCTTTACTCTTCAGGGCATGCGGGTTTGGACGCTGTCTTGAAGAAATTCAATATAGTGGATTCCTGATTCCTGATTCTGGGTCCTTCCTCTAATAAACCTTTTGATTTTTTGGCCTAAAAATTAAGCTGTCTCTCCAAATACGATTATGAACAACAATACAACTAATGTTTAAGAAAATTACATATAAATCTGTCTTTGTGCCCTTTCATACCTGTGCACTTGTCAGACATTCGGCGTTTTTATCAAGTACATCTTAAGGTAAATTTTGTTTTTAGGGTTTTAAGCAATAGATTCATGTTCCATAATCTGTTTGAAAATAAAACAAACGTGGATAACTTCAATTACTGGTATCTTAAAATAATTGTTAAGAATTTTTTACACCTTGTCGTTTTCACAAAATTTTCAAAATATGGGGTGACCTTTGAGTATCAAGCTTTTTTACCGTGAAATGTTTCTTAAATCCAGTGTTAACTACCCCCGATGTGATGTCTATCAAATTTGCTATGTGTCTTAAAGTCAATCATACATCATCAAATATTATTTGTTGAAATTTGGCGAACAGTACATAAGTTGTTATAATTTTTGTAGGCAAGGAGGGTACCCATTTTTGATGCCCATTATATAATTTTTTATCATTGAAATCATTCTGTTCTTTGTCTATAAAACAGGCATTTGTTGCTGTAAATGACACATATTTCAGTGAATATTTCTTACGGATTTTTAACAAGTTTTACAGCAGCTTTAATGTAGCTTTTATTTTACTATAGTTTACCGATTCTTTACCATTCATTTAAAATGCAGTGTCTCTAAAATCCCTTGTTTCCCAGCTTCTCACGATGAAACTATGTGATAAAAAGTGGTCACATAAACTGTTATAAATTCAGTAAAGATTCAATAATGAGAGAAAGTCAAATTTAATGTCATATGATATCTGTATTGTATGTCATACAGTTCAGGACATTATTTATTGAACAGCCCTCGTATTGTGCTCAAATATTAGTAAATTCTTTCTTGAAGAAACATTTCAACTTACTAGTATATAATATTTATGATATGACCTATTTGGAAATAAGCTCTCGATATTAAATGGGTTATTTCAGTATTATATAATCATAGTGTTAATATTTTTAAAAATGTGGTTACCAGAATATATTTTTTATTTGTAAATATATGTAAATAAATACTCTGTCACCCAAATATTATTTGCTTTAAAACTTATTGCGACAAATATGTGTACCTGTACAATCGTTGATGTTTGATACCATATTAATGATAATGAAACAATTTATCTTATTTTTTATTCTCAATATTTTTATCCGTTCCACCATTCTTTGTTACATCAGAGTTAACGTTTTTACCATCATTTAAAAATGACCTCTGTAAATTTCATCACAACAACATTCTGTAACCGGGCTATGATAATAAGAATCTTTTTTTGGCCCCCGACAATAACAGTACACAGACCAAGAAATAACATACTGTGGTTCACCGCCAGACCAGTATTACAGATTACTTACATTATGTGTAATTTTTTCTCATGTATTTAAAAATATCTTCAGTCCAACCAGAGGATCCGATTACATGAAAATACCCCCATCTGTATTCAAATCACTCGAGCATATTTTTCTAAATAACAAAATGTCCAATGCTTAAATTATAAGATAACAAGGACTTAATATGCTAATATTTGAAAAATCGTATACACTTTTTGTAAAACGAAATCATGGACAAAAGACGAAAATATTTTTTGTAGCAGGCGGATACTTGTTAATTTCATCTATAAAAAAAACATAAGATCTATAGATTAAGTGCCGTTTAGACATTTCATACAGTCGTGTAAATTTCAACTTCATTCTAATGTAATGCATAACTTTATTCAAACTTTTAAAATATTTTTCTTACTATATTTAAACGTTTTCTCTTAACCTATCTTCTTCATTAGTTTTTTCTTTAAATGTAACTTGACCTTCCAACAAATATATTTTCAGCATCAATAAAAATTTTATCCCCACCTAAAGAAAATTTATGCAAACCAATGTTTAAAAGGCAATGTAGTCAAGGAGAAAAGCAATAAAATATTTAAAAATCAGTACTTTAGAGGCTGTTAAAAGCTTATTATGAACAGATAACCTTATAATGCTGGTCTAGCCATGACATAAGTATAGACAATTATTTTTCAAAATTTAAACAAAAGCGGGCAAGTAATTGAGAAATATTACAACTACAGAGAAATTACCTTTTATATTAACAATAACCATTATCAATAAACTTGTTTCATGATGTTTGAATTTTCTAGTTTCTATGACAACTTGAACAAAATGGCCGCCCAGAAGTGACACCTTTTCACCGCGGAGTGTCTTAGCTGCCACCCTACACCAGACGAAAGTTAATTCCGACAAAATCCCTAATGATTAACCAAGTATAATAAAGGAGAAAAATCCTGCAGCATTATAAAACATAATACAGAAAAAGGTGTCGGGGCCGCTGATTTAAATCTCCAGGAGAATTAGAGATTTCCCATTTATCTGATCATCTTTTCTGGTTGGCTGAGAAATCTGAAAAATGTGTACAGATTTTAACAACTTGGACGATTAGTCGGGTCGCTGCTTTCACCCCTGTTGTGAAAGTAAAACCGATTTAATATACTAAGTACAGTAAAAAACTACAAACAGTTTTTAAGCTTTCTTGTACTTTATCATAACGATGAAACGTTTAACAATGATAATCCATAACATGAAAGTTTTATGGGGATGAAAAACATGAACATTTTAAAATATGGTAATATTGCAATAAAATATCATGATTAGCACTTTTTAAAATAAGGTGTCCTTTTTGAAAGGCACAGAAAATGGGCTTTCTTGATTGTATGGCAAGATACACATAATAAAAGAATGCTGTAATGTATGCATGAGCTTTACGGACGGCATCCGTTAAGAATTGCGTTTAATTTGCACATAATTTAAGGTTTGAAACCTCCAAGTGAATGTCGTAAAGAAATAAAGACTTTATATCACATTTTTTACACATAATGTTTCTTGCACATCTGAATTTGTTCAAAAACGTCCGCTATCCTTTGTTGTAGAATTTTTGCATTTTTCTGTGGGAAACGTGGAATCTGGTTGGAGAGCTCTTCGTTTTGGGAAAACAGTTTGTTGAGTTCCTCGCCCGCATTTCCGGAATGATGGAGGCGCTCTATGGCATGCGCGGTAGAGTTTCTGAAAACACAGAGAGCGTCCAAGAGCTTTTTATGATAAGAAGCATATTTGTCCAGCAGACGATAACCATGAAACAGTCCCGACTCATTATCCAGGAAAACCAGGCGCCCATTGGACGTCCGCTCCAGATTATGGGCCGGGGTGTTCATCATATTTGGATTCCACTGACGGTTAAACATGTTATTTACCACGCGATCTAGATTTGCCGTCAGATAATCGAATATCAACAGGTCTGACCATTGCACTAAATCACAGAGATCTTCAGGACCTTTTGAGTTTGCTAGGTCCTGTTTAGGATGTAATTTTCTATCTTCTTCCCGAAATTCAAACGGAATATGAGATGGTTTTAGTCCCTCTACAAATTGTGTAAATATAACAACTTTATCGTCTGCCCATTTACTGTTTGCAATTTCACCTGTAACCGTCCTCCATCGGTCATCAATTGTATTCACTAAATGTAAACTCGAAGGGGGAACGTTATTTATACCCAAGAGTTTGCTAAGATAAAATGAGAAGATATCCCCCTGTATTTGGTCTGTATTCATTCTATACCTAACACAAGCACGGGATGCATCTTTGAAAGTTGCTAACCTATTTTGCATCCTACCACATCCATTTTCTAGTTTCACAACTTTAACATTGTTTATTTTACTCTTCCAATCTTCCTGCTCTTTTTCGGTAAATCCGCCCGGACATTTTCTCTCCGTGGCTTCGGACCAGAAGACCCCGTCCAGGACATCTGGTTGTTTTGCTGATTCACGATTCCTAATGAGGGGTTCTATTGCAGGTGAAGCGCCAGAGGATCCGTCCGATTGCCGTGATCCGCTGTAATCCGTTTGTCCCTGTAAGTAGTTCGTACCATTGTTCTGAGGATACACCACTCCATATGAGGAAGGCTTTACAAGTCTTAATGGATTATCCAGCGAAAGCTGTTTTCTCGCCGAGCCTACAGATTCAACACGAATGCCAGTTTTGGGGTCAGTTTTTTCAAAGTGTTGTTCTTCCAAAGGAAGAGTTATAACCGGAAGCTGAAACATCATCCCGAGAACGAAGCCTAAAGTGAACGCAAGTCCTGCCATGATGACAGATTGAAATTTTCTCATAACACAACCAGACACACGGCTTCAATCATTCCTTCTACGACCCTCAGATCAAAATGAACGTCTCACATTTATAAATACAATATATATAGAACGGTTAACAAAGTTAGCACTGAAAAGATCCGCTAAGTAAGCGTTGTATCTACCACAGCTGTCCTCGTTAGCGCTTCATTAGTACCTGTGAAGCTTGCGAGGAAACTTGGAGGAAGCGAGGTCCTGTGTCACAGCAGACTGTCTCTAGAATAATAATTCAGTGTCTCAAATCTCCGTAAAGTTGTGATAATCTTCAGTCCTCCCCGCCTGTCTCCCGGAGATGTGCGACAAACACTGACTGACACTGAACGGTCCCCACACCACGGGATACCTCGACACCACACTCCGGGAATTCTCGTCAACGCTGACTTTCTGTAAATAAAATGTCCTTACATTATTTTCTTCTTAAATTGCAGAAAATCCACACAAAGTTTCTTTTTTTCTGTTTACAGTTCATCCATCCCAATATGCAAGCACAGTTCCTATCACTCTACAGAATATCATTAAAACCCTTTAATTCTCAAGCCGAACAAATACACCTCTATCGCGCATGTTCCAGGTATAAATCGAAGAGGCCCCGCCCACCCGCATACATCTTATTATAATGACTGGTTTACTTGGAGCTGTAAAACGAGATCCCTGCTGGCATCTATTGACTGACCGTATTCAGTCCACAATTCTTACAAAAATTATTCAATATACAATACAAGGCTTAGAATACTCCGTAAACCCGGTGAAGTATTGCGTAAGGATATATCTGTTGTTTCGCATTCACCTCCTTTATGATTATGACGCTAAGTCGATTTTATGCTAATAATGAAAAGGTGATGTCAATAATGTTTTGATAATGAAGTTTTTGTCACAGCATGAAAGTAATGGGTGTGGATTAATTAATTATGCTTTGCAACTGTTCAGACTTGTCAATGTAATATATTACTTAGCGAGTTTCAAAAAGTCATCTATCAGCCGTAGGCGAAAATTTCAATAAATTCACTAAATAGAAGAGACATAAACGATTTTCAAAACCGCGGAATTAATTTTTTATGTGTTTGCAATTCATCTTGTTGAATTTTTTCGTCTGCGTTATATGCTATCAAAAGTTTTTTCGGAGTATTTTTCGCATACTAATCCTCATAATTATATACATGAATTGAAAAATATTAACTGATAAAAAAACAAGTTAATTAAACTCTGCAGTTTTTTTATTGCATAGGAAAGGTAACATTGTCATGATATTGTGGATACCACTCAGTATGCTCAAAATCAGGAACTCTTTAAAGGCATGGAGGCTTCAACATTTTCAATGGAGAGAACGATCATAGGCATTTATGCCTGCTGTTCAGTCCAATTCGATGAAAAAAATATTTTAAACCAACATTTTCAAAAAGTCATGTTTGAATAAAATACAGTAAACATCTTTTTGATATTACTCATTCTAAAATTTACTAGACACAGGTACCAGAGTTGTCAAAATGGCCTGAGAGGAAATGTAAAAAAAAAAGTCTGAACAGAAAGGAATATCCCTTTTCCATGTATGGAACTACTATTGAATAAGTTCATTTTGATTGGTTGAGAATAGGCGTGATACCCTTAGTCGACGACTAACCCTGCCTTGTCGTCGGAATAAGACCAACTTTGAGCCCGAGGTTAAAATAAGTAGAGAAATAAAATGTGAATCGATATATTAAAAAATGACAGATGCTTAAAAAATGGTAACTTTATATATGTATTTCTTTGATTCGCGGGATAGAAAGATATGTTTATAAATTAACCAACATGCCATAATCATCTTGGATATGAATGTACATGTACGTGTGCAAAACGTTAAACGATATATAGTTGATAGTTGATATCATTGTAACTTTTATATTCTTAAATGAAATCCTTGGATACTTAGCATATTTATAAAAGGTCTAAGAGGAATAAGGCACGAAAAGGGACATGGGGAGCGTTTGGGGAACATCTGTAACGGTCCCCGTTACAATTAGCACTAGTATTCTACATGAAGCTTGTATGCGTTCTGACGTCCTCTAGATAAAAGCATGTCGTACGTTTGTATTATCAATTTAGATACAAAATAATTTGTACTGATATCCCTATGCTGTAAATCAACAAATTTATGGACTCTTTATTTATATATCTTGTAAAAACATTCGATTTTTTCTTGTGAACAGACTGTCACACAAAAATGAAAAATATTTTATAATATTATGTACTGATTTGAATGCAAAAACAGTTTTACAAATTTTTCTGCACCTATTGTTTCACCCTATTTGAATTAGCTCTTTTTAATGTACATATACAAGAAATATAAGACCATAACTTCGAATATGAGTTATACATACCTTAGAAAAAAATTCTAAAATTCTTATGTCATTTTCTAAGTCTTCGGCTTTCTCGGATTGATAACACCTACATAATAAAAAGTGTTCTTCGTCAATGCTTAGAGCCTGACAAATTTCCTTCGTTTTCTCTTCGATATTTACAGATTCGTCAATTTTGTCCTTTTTTGTCATCACTCCAAAAACAGGAATTTCTGAAAATGTTAAAAAAACTCATAGTTATACAATCTCATTTTTTATTAATTCTTTTTTTTTATAAATTGAAATCTACTTTTTAAAGAAAATAATCTCACAATATGAGGAAGAGCTATTATTTTTCAAATTGTTTTGGTGGACCAAGGTTTTATCATTCATGAACATATAACCATGAATGTTTATATTATCTAATGTATATATTTAAGGTCATTTAGTGACATTTGCAATTTCAAAAACATTGCGTGGACATTACGTAGTCTCTTGAATACCATATAAGGATTAAAATTCTTTACTTTTTTGGTTCAAATTGGCTTCTTCGTAGATATCGTCAAGCAAAGCCTGGGGAATCGCCATCGTTTCTCCGGATACAACAACTATGATAATATCAACAGCCATTCCTTTAATTTCTGTTGCTTTCTCTATTTTTCTCCCCATATTCAGATTTTCAAAAAGTGCAAATAGGTCACAATTATCGGGAAGTCTGCCCTGAATGATTAATTCTATTGCTTGCTTGTTGGCGGAAGCCTTGTTTTTGTCTGTCTGGACATCTCCACTGTTTCTGTCATTATCGTCTTTTTGTACATGTCTTGATTTGGACAGCTGTTCTTCCAAGCCACTCACATCGATAAAAGTGGGAAGAGAAAGCTCCTTGTCGACTTTTTGATTCCAATATATCTCCGGTGTGAATCTAGTAAGCCATTAAATAATATAAGAGTTAATCATAAACAAAATGATATAAATTAAACTTGACCATTTGAAACCGCTATGTATTATGAGAAGTAAAGACGGAAAACATTCTTTATATTGAATAAGTCCAATTTATGTTGTACCTTATTTCAAGTTAAACTGTACACTGTGTATGTCCTACAGTTATGCCCTTACCCTTACATTTTAACATAAAGAATGGAGGCGTACAAGGCAGGGGGAATCCCCCGCTCTGAAAAAGACATTTCTCAATTTAAAAAGTAGTATTTTTTCAAAATTTTATGGTTTATATCATCTTTTACATATCAAATTCTATATTTTATTGTTTTAATAATTTATGAATAATTTATTTTTACTCATGTTTTAAGATATTTGAAAAAAAAAGAGAAAAAGCTTCATGTTTGATTCGAACTCTCTCCATAGTGTAGGTTTGGTCCAAGACCAACCGCTTTAACCACTACGCTACAAAGTATATACACTATTGAGGTCTTTCAGTGTGATTTAAATGGATGGGTTTGTTGAAGCGAAATTTTTTCAGAAAAGTTCGATTTTCATATAGAATGGGTTTAGGTTCCATTTTTTGGACAAATGAAATGGATTTCACATTTACATTTCCATCATTTTAGCGTTCTTGAAGAATGGAGACTTGACCCATTCATGTTCAAAATTCGTTTTTTATAGCTCTGTTATACCCATTTTCCACTAAATATGCTTAACTGTCAACTTTGAAATAAAGATTATCAAATGATAAGTCGTTCAGTAAAATAAAATAATAAAATATTTTGAAGATGACATTACTGAGAACATGATTTTAGAAAAATATAACTTTTTTGTGAATTTTGAAAATTAAGAAACATTTCGTCTCAGAGCGGGGGATTGCACACGCCTTATACGCCCTAGAACACCGCAGTTGTGACCGGTCGAGAGGAGATGGTAACTCCTCCATGACACCTGATTCTGAGGTTTTTGTGAGCTTTGTTCCATTTCTGTATTTTTTCAATGGACTTTTGAACTTGATTACTTTTAGTCATCTTCATATTTAATTGTTTGAAATATTTTCCATGATTCTGATTTTTACTTGAACTTGCTTCTAAAACTAAATGCCAAGTTTCCTTTTTTGTACATGAAAATAAAGGTGTGTAAATTTCAAGAAGAAGAAAATCTTTTGTGTCTGCAATGCCTTCGAAATGACACAGAATCATGTTTATCAAAAATCCCCTTGAAAAGCAGATAATGCGTAGATTTTTATACTGAAGTTAACAAACAGAGATCGATCTCAAGAAAGTCCCTAACAAATATGTGAATAGGACAGAGAGACATGAACCCCTGATAATTCCAGAGGTTGGATCACGTACCTAGATGAATTAAGCATCCCCTGTCGGTCGGTAAAATAAGTATTTGTTCTCATATAGAAGTCTTTGAATAAATTTTGCTTCACAGGTCGGTGTACTAAGGGACACAATTAGTTTCCATTGGCATTCACACATATTTTTAAAAGATTAGGTCATGAGAAGATTTGGCACAAAAGATAACATAGATGTTGTGAATGAGGAACTACAGCAATGCTTTAATATCAACTTCAAAGTATTTGGGGATGCCCAGAGACGCTGACAATATCATTTCCCATGACATATTTATATTTTACAATCTTCCTTTGATTGTTTTTATACATTTTTAGAATAAAAACATCTCAAAATGGCTGAGATCTGGCGAAAATTGGTGAATTGGTGAATAAAGAAAATCTCTGAATATTTTCTTTTCTTCAAAATCTTATTCATTTATTTATGCGGCTTATTTGCAGCTGTATAGTCGGGTACTTGAAAGAACTTTATTCGGTAATAACCAATATTTGCCCACCAAATCAAACTTTGACGGAGAAATATTTATTTTTTGTTCTTAAACAGGGGAATATATGCTGACTTCAATACACTTAATATTTTCGTAAGCAATGACGTCATATGTTTGAGATGACGTCACGAAAATGACGTGAATTTAAACTTTCCATGAATTCTACAGAAAAATGTATATATCACATCGATATTTAGAGTAAAGATAACCGAGCGCAGGTCTGATCAGGCTCAATATTTTGATATAATGTGTAGAATGATAATATCAATGAAATATGTTAATATTGTTCCTGTGCAAACTTGCGCTCTATAACTTTTAGAGCTAAAATTGTTGAAATTTTGTCCATTTTGTCCTCTTTCTAAAAAATGATATAAAAGCGGACTAGTCTGTAACGCCATCAAATAAATTTTTTCAACAAACTACTTTGAAAGTATAATATATTCTGTTAATCTATATTTCTCACACAATTTATATAATTCAGCACATTTCAAGAATTTTTGAAAATTTGACTTTTGTGGGGGCAAAGATATGCAGAATATCGCATATAGTTCTTTACCCTTGAGATAGGTATTTGGACTTTCTTTTCAGTTTTCAATTTTTCTTAGTGCAATTTGAACATTGAAGTAACTACATATATGTGGTCCTTTATTTGGATGTATGTTTTACTGGACCTTTTGAAATACACGAAAACTAATTAAACATATTTCGAGTCCAAGTTCTCTTACCAAAATGAAATGACGCCCTTTTCCTTTTATTCCACATCTTTTATTATTAATTTCAATTTGACTTTAAAGTACTATAAAGGGTGTACCTATGTTTTGCTACCTGTCAAGCAAGTTTATCAAGTCTTTCATTTTGTTTTAACATTTGTTTTTTTTATAGATCGCTGGCATACTAGTATTCAACGCTTATTTTTTCTCTAATACATTCAAAAGAAAACAGTGCACATTTCTGATAGGGACCAGTCGACAGGAGATACATACTTTTTTATGACACCTGATCCCACCTCTAATGTTTTATTTAGAGGTCATACAATGGACTTTTTAGCTTGATTGCTTTTCTTCATCTCTATATGTTATGAAGAAATCAAGTGTACAAAATCACATTCATTTTAGTTGACATGACTGTTATAATTTTTAAGACTGAAATGAAATTTTGAAGAATGCTATACTTAAAAACTGAATATGAGGATAAGTAGGATGTAGATTAGATCCAAATTCTTCTACAAATGAAAAAAGTGAAGATATATCATGAACAGTGATCAATCTCAAAATACCTAAAATCTGTTCAATAAATAAAGGCGATATTGATCAAATTTATTGAAATGATAGGTAAATTTACAAACAAGGCAAATAATTCTTATTTTCATCTTCATATTGAATACTCATTGTCTCAATGAGGTTACAAAGTCGGAACAGAATTACACTGATTTTAAATTGCAAAGTACGAATTTAGATGTTTTAAAATGAATTACCTACTACTGATGCTTGTGCATGTGTCTTTGGACCTTCCGCCATAGTACAATGTAGAAACGAAAGTACATGCACATATGTACTCCTGTAACTTAAAATAGTCACGAAAGATGACACAGTTTTTGTTAAACTTAGTTCAGATAAAATTCTTTCAGAAAAAATCGATTTTTGCACGAAGTTAGGGTTCTCCATCATTTCAAATTTAGCTATGGCGCAATCACAAGACTTACGTAAAGTGCTATAGTTCTCAGTCATTTTGTGGTCGAATTCGCGAAGAAAACACAAAAAATAGAAATACAGGCTCTTGATCACTACTTTCATTAATGCACAAATAATATTAATTATCTAGTAACTCGAAAAAATATTTAATGATATTTAAACTCATCAAGAGATATTAAGAAAACATATTTAGTTTGATCTAAACATATTTTATTGAAACACAATCAAAGTGATTGGACATTACCATTTGATTACCATTGACGTTTTTTTTTTCATGCAAAAGATCCAAATACATGTATGTAACAATGTGCCATACTATGTGATATATTTTTCTCAAGCTCACCTGGGTATATCGTTTCCCG